>NC_137812.1:58101670-58284170 GCF_963921795.1 Nannobrachium achirus
TTTAACATTATGATACAGTAGGTCACGTTGTCTTTCTTCAAACGGTCTGAAAAGGAGGCGGGGCCGTATCAGTTATTAGTGAATGTATACTTCGTCCGTCGTGCGGTGCCGCGCACAACGTGATGTGTTGTTGTTAGCTGGTAGCGCCGCACCGCACGGCTATTTTCAAGAGCTATTGTGTGTGTGTACAAGCACGCACGCGTGCACGCGCCCACACGCACACGCACACACACACACACACACACACACACACACACACACACACACACTACCACAGACTTCAGTCCTCCGGAGCTCCGGTGAAGCACTGGAGCACTTTTTTGCAGAGATGGCTGCTAAAAAGTGGTCCGGAGCTCCGGTGAAGCACTGGAGCACTTTTTAGCAGAGATGGCTGCTAAAAAGTGGTCTGTGCTGCGGAGGATCCCTCGTTCTAATCTCTGACAACTTTTTGTTAGAAGACTTGTACCCTGTACGCGGTTAGGGGGGATTCTATAGCAGATTATATCAAATTTTTACCCCTAGAACTGCTTGTTTTAAAATTTGTTTTATGAATTGTCGCATTTTCTCCTCGCACAGTTCTGTTGGGGTTGTTTCACTAGATAATACTCAGCGCTCAACTCCGCCCCCTCCCGTCATATTACCCAATCAAATTAATTTAATTCAGTTACTGTACAGAAAGTACTACTTTCAGTACAGTAACTACAATAAATTAATTTGATTGGGTAATTTAACATGGGGGTACATGACATCATTAAAAAAATTGGCTAATTTGATAGCCATAATTAGCTGTTTTGGCCGTGTCACGCCCACTTTAAGGAACGTTGATGTGTCGGAAATGCTTCGAATGGATTTAAATACCACATAATCTGTTGTGGCTCTATGCACTCTGTGGACGCTGTTGTTTGCCCTGATCTATATATTTTTTTTATTCTATTTTATTTGTGTGTGTGTGTGTTTTTGCTGTTTTTGTTTTTGCATTTGTTTTGTTTATTGCTTTTATGTAATACTCCTTGTCATGTCCTATAAGTTTATTAATGAAAAAAAAAAATCAATAAACATAGTTTAAAAAAAAAAACTCTGAAATGTTCGAGATACAAAATATAAATTAAATGTCAAATTAATTTCACTACTTCATAAAAATGGAAATGATTTGATTTCTTTATTTTATACTATACTATATAGTTACAGTTATAGTTTCAATTTATGAAAAGTTGTAATATATATTTCAAAAGCAAATGCAATAAGTTGATTTCCCCAACCCCTTGAGCACTGATGTGCATGCCATGCACACTCGTGCATCCTACAGCATCCTCGTGGATGCTGTAGGGATGTGGTGAATCAACAAGTCATTATTAAAGATCCAGTAAGTGGTATCTTTTGGCTAAAATAAGAGTTAAATATCTCTATATTCTGATAGAGATACAGCTATAGAGTGTTTGTTCAGTAACGGAGGCCGCCCTCCCCGTCTCTCCAGCTTTTTAGTAAACATATGCATTTTCAGTCCGAGATACCAATTGTATCCAATTGGGAGAGAACTCATACATGATAGAGATACAGAATAAACAAGTGGAATTGGAAGTTATGACACAAATAAGTAAGGAACCACGTTGGAAGTGGAACACTACATATAATTTAAAATATAACTCTATAACTATATAAAAACTCTTGTCAGCAGCTGTCTGTGCCTGTAGAACAATCAAACTGTAAACCTCCAACCACCAGCGACAGCCTCGTAGTTTATAATGGATAATGTGCCAAGATACAAGTGATCACACATTCAGAGTCCTACAGCCACCATTATCTACAGTAACTCAAAGCAACAAAACAATCTCTGCTGCAGCTGTTGAGTCCCATTCCTGGCAGGTGAATGCAGGGACATGCTGGGCCCCTGATTCAGCCCGGGAAAAAGAGTTGGAGAGGCCCTCATTGCATGTTATAGAGAGAGATCTCTCTCTATAGCTCTGCTGCTACTCAAAGATTTGTGACAAAGTGACAAGCCAGTGGGCCAATTACATGAGTTATATTTCGTCATTGTCGGGTGGAAACCTTGTATGTCCAAAACCGTTTGTTTTGTATTTATCATTTTAAAAATGATTTAAACTAGTGAAAACAGCCGATCTACAAGCACACAACGCCTCGCGGTAGATCTGCTGTTTTCACTACTTTTGTGCAAACAGTTACATTTTTTCCTAATGGCCGGCCCGGACCGGCCGGGAATGAACCGGCCGTTCGGGAGTTGTCCCACTTTTCCCAATGGCCAGCACGTCCCTGGGTGAATGCTTATTACCGGTGGTGGAAAGTAAATTTACTCAAGTACTGTACTTAAGCACAGTTTTGAGGTACTTGTGTACTGTACTTCACTCGAGTATGTCAATTTTTCAATACTTTACACGTCTACTACACTACATGTCAAAGGCAAATGTTGGACTTTTTACTCCACTACAATTATTTGAAAACTTTAGTTAAAACAACTTTGTAGATTTAGATTACAGGTATTACAATTTTGTCTATTCAAAAATGGACTAAGCTCAGCTTTTATATATACTTTGATGCCAAAATCTTTGTACTTTTACACAAGCAAAATTGTGAATACAGGACTTTTACTTGTAAAAGTAAAATAATTGTGAGAGTACTTCTTCCACCACTGTGAGGCTGCTCAATACTGTGTGTGTGTGTGTGTGTGTGTGTGTGTGTGTGTGTGTGTGTGTGTGTGTGTGTGGGGGTGTGTGTGTGTGGGTGTGTGTGGGTGTGTGTGTCTGCCAAAGGATATTTGGTAACATGTCATTAGGTCGACCACCAAAACCTAACCTTAACCCTAACCTCAGTAAAACTATGCCTAAACCTAACCCTAACCCTAAACCTAAGCTCAGTAACCCGTGACGCGGGTGATTATCTAACCCGCCGACGATCGCGGGTGATTATCTAACCTGCCGACGCTGTTCAACCCAACGGGAGTTCGACCTATGGGGCAGTCCCCGGATATAACACTCAGCTCGTCTAGGCCTTTCATCTCAATGTGTGTAATATTCTGTCTAGAACTGAAAGACACATTATGGCTGGAAGGATGGATGACAGATGTAGAGATGGATGAATGGTTGGATGGATACACAGATGGATAGACAAACACACATACGCATGGGTGGTGGGTGGATGGATGGACAGATACATAGACGGATGGATACCTTGGTAGCTACTACATTATGCAACTGGAGTCATTCTGAACCTGGGTTGGCATCCCAAGACTGAGGGAAGTACTCTTTATAGAAGTACCGGTATGTGATTCAGAAAACGAATTCTGAGAAAAGTATGTGGCTATATTCAGACATGAGGGGTAGTCACGATTGTCTCACAATGGCATTGTGTCAAAATGTGTGCTGGTTTCGTGTGGAAAGGAGAGAGAGGGGGATTGTGAGACAGACGGCGGGGGCAAGACAAAGATGGTTTATTTTTGGACGTCCAATTCTCTTGTTATTATGCAATAGATTTTTATAACAGGAAAAAATAAATGGATGTGTGTGTGTGTGTGTGTGTGTGTGTGTGTGTGTGTGTGTGTGTGTGTGTGTGTGTGTGTGTGTGTGTGTTGTCGGGTGGAAACCTGTCCGTTCCTTTTTTAATCATATTACCTCTGCTATTTTCACAACTTTTGTGCGACACTCCTGTATGGCATTAGTTTACGAAAAAGCGTAAAAAGAAATATGGAGAAATACCTTTCTGCTTGTTGACAGCAACGATATAGTGTGTGTGTGTGTGTGTGTGTGTGTGTGTGTGTGTGTGTGTGTGTGTGTGTGTGTATACATACAGTACACTCTTTACCTTTTTTGATCAGGACACACTCACTGCTTGTGTTCAGCAAAAATATAAAATTCCTATACTGTAGTACAACCAATTGTCACAACCATCATGTACCCCCATATGAACACCAACGCTCACTCGCATACAGTATGCATGTGCACACTCACAGCACCCACACAAACAAGCACCAAAATAATGACACTTGAGTTTACAGCATTGCATAACTCAGACAGCTTGAAAGAACAGACCGCCGTAGTCATTCAACAAGGTTGCACGACTCTCTCAACTCTATCTTTAGCAAGACTAGAAGATACCACACAACCATCCTGAAGAAGTCTGTATTCACCAGGTTGTGGTGTGTATCGAATTTAAATGCACACAGTGCAGACTGTGGAGCCATGTTAGATGGTGATTGTGGCATCACTGAGACAGGAGTGAGCAGGTAAATGAGTTTAGAGAAATCTTTACTTTTATGAGCTCCGGGACCAAACTCCATTATTTAAATCTGGGGAACATTAAGCTGAGTCAACACTTAGCTCTCTGGATGAATGCTGAGACGAGCGAGGGAGCGAGAGAGCGAGAGCGAGAGAGACATTTATGATAGGCATACAGTAAGCCAAGAGGGACAGGCTGGACATGCTGGAAATGTTGCACTATAAACATGTACAGTACGCATACATTATTTCACATGTGTTAAGTTATCTGTGCTCTTCAATATCACTAATATTTTAAGGCACCTCACGTAAAATCCAATTTATGGATAGAGTATTCAATACTCCAGCACTGAGATCCCAACCACAGTCTGTCTCTCGTCTTATCGGTAGGCAGACCTTTTGAGGTGGACAGCCTAGCACGTCGCTGAGGTGGCACGACGTGCCAGGTGTAGGCGAGGACAGGTGTGTAGGCGAGGACACCATTTTATCAGAGGTAGCAGAATCTGTGTGCCTAGTGGCGGATGGAGAAAAAGCATGGCTGTCATGTTATGTACTCCCTACATACAGACCGACTCAATTTCAAGGTTTTTTGGGGTCAACAGCCCTGACCAAGAGTTCTTTTTGTTTAGTATTCTTTTTCATTTCTCCTCTTGAGATAGCAAGAGAACTAGAAGACAGAGACGGGAAGGGGAGGTTATAAGGTTTTTGGGGAAGGATTTGATGCGCTTCCACGGACAGGGGGATTTCAGCAGTATATACTATCTTTGCGTACTGAAGTCTAAGAACTGTCAAAGATTGTGTTTTTTGTTTTGTTTCTTGGGTTAAAATGTATCTGTGGGGCTTCCGGTTTAGACACCAGCAGGATGGCAGCATAGTTAAGACGCTCCCGAAAAAATATCGACAGAAAGCCCTATAAACAGCGAAATTAGTAACCAAAGTACATCTAAGAGAACGCGAGAGGGGCTGAAATGCCTGAGACTAGGTTAAACACCAGAAAATCCAGCAAGAATCAGGATAAACAGGATAACGACGCGAGGAGTCGCAGCATTTCTCCTGAATACCATGATGTGAGCCAAGATGGCGGCGCGACAGCCCTGGCCTGGCCGGAGGACAAAACAGATGCTATTCTTAAAGAACTGAGGGAATTCAGGCGTGATAACAGGCAGCAACTCGGTGACATCAAGGAGGAACTAAAGAAAACGAACGCAAGAATGACGGAGGCGGAGGAAAGAATTACAACGACGGAGGAGAGAATACAAACAACAGAGGACGTCACGTCAGAAATGCTAAAGTTGCTAGCCCAGTTTGATGCTAGCATCACTGACCAACAGGCACGCTCGATGCGGGAAAACATCCGAGTGTATGGAGTGGTTGAAGGCTTAGAAGATGGTTCTACAATGAATGATTTTGTGGAACAACTACTGAAAGAAGGGCTGGGGCTGCCAGACGAGCCACTACACATACAGAGATCACATCGCTCGCTCGGGCCCAAACCACCGGCTGATGCGCAGCCAAGATCGATCGTGGCTAAATTCCTTAGCTTCAAAACAAAGGATATGGTGCTCCGAGTGGCATGGCAGAAGAAAAGGTTTGTGTGGCGGGACCAACAAATAACACTGGACAATGACTACCCCGCTCGCATTCTCCACAAACGCCGTGAGTATCAGGAGGCACGCACAATACTGCGTGATAAAAAAATAGCGTTTAAAACCCTCCACCCAGCCCGATTGAAGGTGGAGTACGCGGAGGGGACCAAGATATACGACACGGCGGTGGAGGCGACGCATGACATGGCGAAGAGAGGCTTCCCCGTCACTGTGATTCAAGCCCCGGAGACAATGATGGAGAGGATTCGACAACTGACGTGGCAGAAAAGCACCCGGCGCAGGGAGAGGAGACCACCACGACCGAGACCCAGAGCGTGCTACAAGGAGAAGCTGCAGACCTTCAGAAGGGTTACTCCACCACCATCCAGAGAACCCCTGGGGGGAGAGGATGAGGACGGCGAACAGCAGGACGGCGAGCGGGTGGTCGGCGTACAGGTGGACGACGGCGAGCAGGTGGACGGCGGCGAGCGGGTGAACGGAGCAGATGCCAACGGTGGTAATTAATGTCAGTTGGGTGAGATGATGAGAGGGCTAGTGCCCTGTCCAAATTTGACTGAGTTGTGTATGGGAACAGGATAAATGCTGTTTTGTTCTCTGTTTTTTATTTCCGATTCTGATGGGAATAGAATAGTAAATATTATAATAGATATAACCAAAGTACCAAGGCGAATACATTTCAAAGACAATTAGAGGATCGGGTATTTTCCTAAATGGGATCTGACTATGTTGTTAACTCTAAGGCCTCCCTCAGTTGGCTTAGAGAGGGGGGCTTACATTCTTTAGGCTGGCGTAGGGTTATAGTTGAGACCTCTACCTTGGAGTCTGAATGTGTGTTATTGTGTGTTTTTGATTCGAGTGTTTGTATGGTTTTGTTTTCTTTTTATTTGCAGTTTTGCAGGGCAGCAAAGGGGATGTTTTATAACAAAGTAATGTACATGCAGGGTATAACCTAAATGCAAGACATAAGATGTGTATCATTTAACGTTAATGGTCTAGGTAGTCCGGTTAAGAGAGGAAGGGTGTTGTCAAAATTAAGAAAAGATAAGGTACAAATAGCATATCTACAAGAGACACACCTTAACGAAATAGAACATACCAAATTGGTAAAGGGAGGATTTAAATATATTTTTTCATCGTCTTATAAATCTGGTCATAGGAGAGGGGTGGCAATATTGATCTCTCGTACGGTAAACTATGAACACATATCAGAGGTAAAAGACAAGGAGGGCAGGTTCGTGATGATAATAGGTAGAATAGAGGGTGTTTTAATGACTCTGTTGAATATATATGCCCCCCCGGGAAGTGAATGGTCCTTTTATAAACAGATATTTGATTTAATGGTGACAAAAACCCAGGGTATTCTGATTAGTGCTGGGGATTTCAACCAGAGGCTGCAACCACATCTGGATGCTTCTGGGGGCGACCCAGTGCCTAAACCTATTGCTAGAAAAATTACTTGGATAATGCAGGAAGTAGGTATTACAGATGTCTGGAGGGAAATGTACCCAACTAGTCGGGATTATACTTACTTCAGCGCCCCTCACTCTATATATGCCAGGCTGGACTACTTTCTTATGTTTAATAGGGACCTCCATAGAATAAAAAATTGTACTATAGGCCCAATAGCATTATCAGATCATAGCCCTATTTATATGACATTGAATATAACTGGAAAACCAATATCTACTCTCTGGAGACTTAATTCAAGCATTATGAACAGTCCTGTGACTAGGGAAAATATGAAAAAAGATATTGAATCATTTCTTGAACTGAATGATAATGGTGAGGTAACTCCAGCTATACTTTGGGATAGTCTTAAGGCTGTAACTAGGGGCCAAATAATTGCCCTGACTTCCCTAACAAAGAAACTACGGAAACAAAAAATACAGGATCTGGAAATTAAACTTAAACATCTACAAAGAGAACATGCAAATAGCCTGGACCCCGGGGTGAAGCGTGAGATGGGGGAAGTGAAAAATGAGCTAGATGAATTAGGAACACAAGAAATAAAAAAGTCACTATTATTCACTAGACAACGGTATTATGAGGTGGGAGGGAAGTCAATGCGTCTTCTAGCCTACAGACTGAGAAAGCAACAGGCCGACAATACCATCCATAGGATCAAGAACCCTGAAACGGGGAAAATGGAGAGCAGCCTAGAGAAAATTAAGGAAAGTTTTAATACATATTATAAGAAACTATACTCCCAGCCAAAAGATGTTGATGAGCTCAAAATTGAAGCGCTTCTTTCATCTCTCGACCTACCCTCGGTAACAGAAGGCCAAAACAAAGCACTACTAGCCAAAATAACAATTGAGGAAGTTGAGTCTGCTATTTCCAGATTGAAAACAGGAAAAGCCCCAGGACCAGATGGGTTCTCGGCCGAGTACTTTAAGGGTCTGAAGGACACCCTGGCCCCAATACTTATGAGAACTTTTAACTGGGTAATGCGGACTGGTGAAACACCACCATCCTGGAAAGATGCAGTAATAACAGTTATTCCGAAGGAAGGGAAGGACAGAGCAGAATGTGGCAGCTACCGGCCGATTAGTATACTAAATTTGGATTACAAACTATTTACATCTATCCTGACTCAGAGACTTGACTCCTTATGGCCGTTATTAATAAATTATGACCAAGCTGGGTTCATCAGACAACGCCAGACACAAGACAATATTAAAAGATCTTTACATATTGTAAACCATATTACACAGAGTGGGGAGGAGGCGGCATTGATAAGTTGTGATGCTCGAAAAGCTTATGATTCAGTGTACTGGTGCTTCCTGTTTAAGGTACTAGAGAGGTTTGGATTCCATGAGTCCTTTATTGGAATACTCCAGTCACTATATAAAAACCCGACTGCTAGAATTAAAATAAATGGTGATTTATCAGAACCCTTTAAATTGGAGAGAGGAGTCAGACAGGGAGACTGCGTCTCCTGCGGGCTCTTCGCCGCGTTCATTGAACCACTAAGCCAAATGATCAGACAAAATCAAAACATTAAGGGAATAAACATGGCAGATGGTGAACATAAGCTGGCTCTTTTCGCGGACGATGTGTTAATATATGTAGGCCAGCCCACACAGACAGTTCCCATTTTAATGGAGACGCTAGAGGAATTTGGAGCCCTTTCGGGCTATATGCTCAATGTTGACAAGACCCAGGTTATTTCCTTTAATTACAACCCACCTGCTTGTCTAGTGGGCAAGTATAACCTGAAATGGGATTCGGAATCGATACGATACCTGGGGATTGTCCTGCCCAAAGATATCTCAAAATTAAAAGAACTTAATTATGGACCACTAAATGACCAAGTTAAATCGGACGTTGCACGATGGAGCTTGTTACCCTTTCTGGGCCTGAGTGCTAGAATAGATACTGTTAAAATGAACATCCTACCGCGACTGCTTTACCTATTTCAGTCACTCCCAGTGGAGGTGTCATCGAACCAGTTCAAGGAATGGGATAAATTAATATCTAAATTTATTTGGCAGGGCAAGAGGCCTAGGATTAGATATAAAACACTACAGCTGAAAAGGGAGCAGGGAGGTTTAGGCCTTCCATGCCTATATGATTACTATTGTGCAGCTCAACTGAGACCTCTTGTGTACTGGTTCAACACATCATATGTGGCAAGGTGGAAAGACATTGAAAAGGCACTGATTCAAGGAGTCCCCCTGGCAGCAGTAATAGGGGACGAAAAGCTAATTAATAAAATTAGGGATAAAAACAACCCATGGATAAATATATCATTAAAAATTTGGCAAGAAACGGTGAAGAAATTTGGGCTGGGGAAGGGAATTAAAATGCTAAGATGGTGTGCATACGACACAGACTTTCTCCCAAACATAAATGATAATAGATTTAGGATATGGATTGGTAGGGGGATAACATATCACTACACACTCGTACACAAGGGGGCACTCAAGAGCTTTGAATCTGTTCAAAAGAAACATGGTCTTGAAAAATGTGATCTGTATAGATACTTCCAGCTTAGACACTATATTAACCAGGAGGTGAAGGATGCCATGCATCTGGAATCTTCAGGGATTCTGGGGGTATTTCTGTCTGCTGATAAGCCAAACTGTAGTAGGATAATTTCCGGATTATATAATGGTCTCCAACAGAATGACATCGAAGGTACAGCATATGTTATGGATAAATGGCGGGATGAAGGTAATTTTACCATGACCATGGAAGAATGGGAGAAAACGTGCACAGTAATATGGGAAACATCATGTTCAAAGACATGGAGAGAATTTAATTGGAAAAACCATATAAGGTACTTCATAACACCTTTGCAAAAAAGATATAGTGAAACAGGTGCAGACTGTTGGAGATCATGTGAGCAAGGTATTGCAAACCATTACCATGTCTTTTGGGACTGTCCAGTCTTGAGTTCCTACTGGAAGGATATTCACAAACACCTGGAAGCGGTCTTGGGTTTTGATATCCCTTTTCAATTCGACACATTGTATTTGGGTAACCTTCCTTATGAAGAACTAGACAGCAATGACAAGAAATTGCTCTTGATCCTTTTAGTAGCGAGCAAAAAGGCTATCACAAGAAAGTGGATGCAACCACAGCAACCTACTGTGGATGACTGGATTGAGGTGGTCCATGACATATATAAAATGGAAAAATTGACTTACTTAATAAGGGACCAAGAGGAGAAATTCCTGTGGATTTGGGACAAGTGGACTGGATATGTGAGACAGTTTCGATCTGACTTTGGCTGACTGGTCTGATAATGCGGATGTTGGTGCTAAAAATTTAATGTTTGTCCTCTTGTAAATTTGCCTAGACCTTATACCTTTTTCTCACGCATGTAACTGTTCTTGTAATAAGTGAAAAAGTGAAAGCGTTTCCCGTAATGTAACTGCCCTGCTGCTGCTCTTTTTCTTTTCTTTTCCTTTCTTTTTCATTCATTTGTTACTGTTGAAAATTGGTCATCAGAGTTTGTTTTTTATTTTGTTGAAATATTGAAGATTTGTGAATGTAATAATGATGATGATGATCCAAATAAAAACAGAATTTAAAAAAAAAAAAAAATGTATCTGTGCCCCATCTCTTCAAAGGACACTGACACTTTAAGATTATGATCAGGAACAATATAAAACTGCATTTGAGCTGCAGCCTATGTCCGTTGGGAGGGCAGAGAGATCAAAAAGAGAGAGGGGAACACAAGTAAAAATTAAAAATGAGTAAGATCAATAATGAGGTAAGTTAGCATTAGCACAAATACAAATTCCAAACAAAAAAGGAATATATCCAGGCATTACTTATTAGGGATGTGGATACATGTAACAGTGTATTGTACACAAAATCACCACTAACTGTTTAGAACCGATTAACTAACATTTAAAAATAACGAAATAATATAAAGAAACGAGCGTTGGGAACGCATGCCCCTCCAGTTATGCAATATCTGCTAGGAGTTCTTAGCACAGTACTATGACGACATATTGATGAAATTAGGGATTTCCACACATGGGCATGAAAGGGACCCAGACGGACAGACAGATAGATTTTTCTTACATTTTTCACTAGTTAGCGACCATCTGGTGGGAATCACCAGAAACAGAAAGACATAAAAACATCGTTGAAAAACTGGATCTTCATCCGTTTCCTGTTTAATTTATTCACAGAATCGTCTTTCTCTGCTTCTTGGTTTTCGCTTGGTGTTTTTAAAAACAGCACATTTTCAATCGGCAATTTTTGCATGGCCCAAACAAGCCGTTTTTTTGCAGAAGCACAGAAAGCGTGTCCTTGTCCGATATACTGTGACTACTTGAAAAGGTAGGGAAAAAGTAAAAATAGCTGCCAGTGGTTAGTTAAAGAGAGATTTGGGGATTTTCACCGCTTGGCACAACACACCCTCTGATCCTTGGCAGTTGAAGTCAATCAGTTGGATGGTGCTCAGGTTATGCACAAGACCACACACACACACACACACACACACACACACACACACACACACACACACACACACACACACACACACACACACACACACACACACACACACACACACACACACACACACACACACACACACACACACACACACACACACACACACACACACACACACACACACACACACACACACATTTATAGATACCAGTAAGACTCCCTTGTGCAACTGTATATTCTATTTTTTCTACCACAGCATTGAGCTGACATGCACCACTAGTAGCGACAGGTTGGTATTAACCCTATCTTTATCCTGTTGGATTTATCCAATGAACGGACACTGCAATATTCATTTGTTTAAAAATCAGGCTGATAACGCTGTGGAAAACCACAAATACCCAATTGTAAACTGCAAAATGATCTTATCTATCTATAAATGCGAGAAGTCTCCTGCGTGCGTGCGTGCGTGCCTGTCTGTCTGTGTGTATGTAATCCGCGTATCTCGAGAACCGTTCGTCCCACCGGCTTCAGATCGAGTTGAAGGAACACATCAGTGTGAGTATCGGGTAATAGATTTTATCTTTATTTATAAACCAAATAAATGGAAATAATAAGTGAACTGCATGGAGGAGTTAGAAGAAAAGGTGCATAGAGGAAAAGTAGGGCACTCAGTAAGTAAACTCTTGACAGAATCCTAGAACTTGCAAAAATGTACAGTAGCAAGAGATAAGAGAGGCTGCAGACCAAAGAGAGGACACATGAAATGTGCATCTGCATGCGTCACTGGTCCCCCAGTGACGCAGTTGGGTTCCTGATGAGCCCCTCCTTGTACTGGTAAAAAGAAAAAAACAGTCACACTATGCAACACACACACACACACTACAGTAGACTGAGTGCATTCAGAGTGGCACAAGCCTTCAGCCAAACACTAATTAACCTCTTGAGGAGGACACTGCTGGGTCTTCAACTTCCAAATATAAGATGATGTGTGTATGCATATGTGTGTGTGTGTGTGTGTGTGTGTGTGTGTGTGTGTGTGTGTGTGTGTGTGTGTGTGTGTGTGTGCGTGTGTGCTTGTGTGTGTATGTGTGTGCGCGCGCGCGCAAACATGCAAATACCAAAAGTGCCTCTCTGTGAGACACAGGTGAGTGCAGCTTTAGAAGATTATTTTTTAGAGTTTTTTTTCTTTTTCTTTTTTGACTTCCTTCTATCTACTAGGCATGATCGCGAAATTGCATGTTTGACCCCCATACCAACCCCATCTTTCAAACATGGCAGCCATGTTTGTTTACATTTGAAGAAAACATAACGGCTGCTATATCATGAATGCCTGAACGGATTTCCAAGCGGATTTTTTTTGTTTGAAAGCTGTGAACAGCGTGCACACACATGGTGCGTGATCCGTGCACTATGAATTACATGGAAGACTATGGAAACTTGTGGCATCCTGGAACTTTGGCAGCCATTTTTTAAATGCAGCGAATGAGTTAAAAAGCCTTGCTGAAACATAATATGTAATGTGTAAAACTATTTCATTTCTATCGACACTGCAAGCTACTTTCCGACAGATGCCTTTATTTCTCTCCTGGTGATGAAATGTAATAATCACTTCTGAAGTAAGTTAGTTGCAATCCCGAGCGTGATCAACAGACGTGTTTTATGTGAATCATTTAATTTACCCCCGCAATGCAAGACAAGAAAAGAAGGAGAAAAGCCGCCTCTACATGCTCAGAGAAACGGGGGAAAACCTTTGGCCATGACATCGATATTGAGTACAAATATCAATCTGCGACTGTGTGCCTAAAAGCAAGAGATGTTCTGTACTCAGCGGCGGTCGGCACAGTCTAGATGAAATAAAAGCTTTATTGAAGAAAAGTATGGCGTTAAATCTGCCACATTCTACTGCTACACAGGCTGTGAGGGGAGAGACAAAAGGGGAGAGCATTATGCCTAGAGGATTGAAAACAACAGAGGGTGAACTGGGTGAGAGAGAGAGAGAGAGAGAGAGAGAGAGAGAGAGAGAGAGAGAGAGAGAGAGAGAGAGAGAGAGAGAGAGAGAGAGAGAGAGTGTAATTACTATCTGAGAGTGCACTCCAACAAGAGAAAAATGGAAGCACAAAGAGAAACAAGTACAGGGCGCTATGGAGAAGCACTTACTTTTCAATGAGGTCTAGTGTCACACCTGGTACCAGTTTGGCACTCTTCTGCATACAAAACCTGGAGAAACAAAACAAATAATAAAATCAATACAAACACATTGCCTGTAATATGACCATTTGATGAAGGGGGAACACAAAATGAAATAGAAAGAAAAAGAAGACAAGAAAAAGATATACGGACAGATAAATGCCATTTGAAAAGTCTAGGATGCTAAGCAACATATCCTTGGACTATTACGGTTCTTCTAACTCATACCATTCATTGGCAGTCTAGATGCATTCATCTTCAGTTCAGGCTTGGAACTATTCCAAGGCTGAACTGAAGACGAATGCATTTAGACTGCCAATGAACGGGTAACAAAGAGGGTCATAAAGAATCAGTCGGTCATATTTCTTAAATGTGTGCTGCAATATTATTGTTAACTGCAAACATTGTCGACTTATGTCGCCGTATGACGTTCCCTGCCACGCTTTCTGAGAGCTTTTCACTAACCTTTGAAAAATCATAAAATATTCAGCATTGCTCCGATGAGCCACAAAAGATGCACACGGGTGTCCTGGAGTTGGAAAACTCTAAAGATAGCCCCCCCCAAAAAAAAGGAAATGGCGTTTTTGTTCTGGTGACGTCATCAACGTGTCAGGTGACCTTCCGATTACCCCGGAAATAATTGGTGACCCATAGGCTAGCGAACAGCACGATCGAACGTCACATGCAAGCCTGGACCATTGAAAACTAGAAAGATGCAATTGAAAATTGCAAGTGTGGTTGCCGTGACGCGAATTTCGTCTTACCACTTGAATTTTCCCCATCTAACTATAAATTAGCCAAATCTACAGTATGTCCACAGTCCGTCTGTCTGTCTGTCTGTCTGTCTGTGTGTGCGTCTGCGTTTACTTGGGAGACAAAGAAGAAGATGGAAGATGGAATACAGTCGGACATGTCTGTTTGCCCTACAAGGGAAACCACACTCGTGAAACTCATCCAACGGATAGTAATTGAGTTAACTCTGACAGGTGGAGCAGCTGTAAAAACATTAATATATCAGAACGGATTGGATAAACTAAGAATTACCTTCCAAACACCATGCATTCGTTAATTCAGTCCACCTGCCCTTTGAGATAAGCCAGCAGGCCATCAGTAACCCCAGAAATGGGCATGGTGGGAAATTAACATATCGGTAATTACTGTACCAGCCATATGCTGGTAAATGTCACCTGTGGTCAGTAATTTGGTCTGCTATAACAGACATCTGGACAAGTAACTAAAACATGTATAGAGGATGTTTAATGTTTAAATCACTTTGCAAATAGTGAAAGTCACTGATGAATTTGGCTTAACTTAACTTCAGCACTGCCATATAGTATTACAAGGTACGTACAGTATATGAAGTCCCTGCCTGTTCTTATTGAGTATTGACACTTCATATGGCACCCAAAATAACATCATGTTCTGTTGAGGAACAGTACATTATCAGAGAGAGACAGGGTGTGTTAGAGAGCTATGTGCACAGGTTGTTCTGAAAATCGACACAATGTGCTGATAGTGCCAAACACCATGTGATGCATGTTTGGAACTCCCTCCTTAAACCTAGTTGCAAATCATTTCCTATTTATGATTAAATCCATTATCAGTTACTGTAGGTTAAAGGTAAATGTTTAAATGTTTCATCATCATTATGAAAACCCTGGTTCCAAAATAATAATTCCTCTGCCTGGAATCATGGAAGGTTTTCGTAAATGCGGAGAATCCATGCGCAACCTGTACATTACTTAGAACATACAAAACAATAAAACTATTTTTCTTCCATTTCTATCAGTGGTATACGTTTCTGCCAGACAACTCTAGACATAAACAATGTGTATTATTAATTACAGGCCTAGACTTTAGAGACAGACAGGTTGAAATAAACAAAAGATAGAGCAGAGCAGGAGACTGCATCAGCCAGAGTGAGTTCCCACTGAACCCTTACACAGGGACAGATCGATTCCATGAAGCAAGGTGGAGAATGAGATAGGGAGATATACGGCAGAGGAGAGGACACAAGAGGTAGAGATACAGAGTTGAGAAAGACAGATAGTTATTGAAACAGAGAGAGAGAGAGAGAGAGAGAGAGAGAGAGAGAGAGAGAGAGAGAGAGAGAGAGAGAGAGAGAGAGAGAGAGAGAGAGAGAGAGAGAGAGTGGATGATGGTTTTCAAACACTCACAAGAAGTACAAACTTTTGACGCGGTTTCAAGAAAGGGGAAGGCAAGGTCAGAGAGGAAGGGCAATAATAGGGAGAATAAGAGGATTAAGTTATTGTATGCAACGTAAACTGAAGGGCAAGTATGAAGAGCAGAAACGCACACCAGGGGCTGTTGGACAGAGAATAGAAGACCACTGAATGACTCACAAAGAGAGAAAAACAGGGAGAGAAAGAGAGAACTGAAACCTCTAAGAGTTTGCCCAGCCCCAGACTGAGGCACCTCTCAGTGGATTTGTGGGGTTGTGGTGTTCTCTAAAAGCACTATCTGTCTGTTACTCTTTCAATCAGGGGGGCTCACTAGCCAACCATAATTATTGACGAATTGCTTACTCCAAGTCTATAAATGGACTATTAAATATAGGCTCAACCTTAATATTATCAAATGGAGGAAATTAATTTTCTTGGGCATTTGGACATAAAAAAAAAAAAAAAAAAGAAATGTTATGCATTTTCCTCAACACAGTAAGTGCCCCCAGGCATCGCTACCACTGGTGTGGTCTCTTATCTTTCCAACTAATATCCTCCTCCTAAAAACACATTGGCTGTTGACACTCACCAAGGACAAGGTTACAGCTCCATTCCGTTTCACCTCCTTTAGTCTCCCTTTTTATTCTTCAAATGCATTTATTTTTAATGGCAAAGAAATACATACAAAATATGTTTCAACATTATTTAGTCACAAACTCTTGTTGGTACTTTTCATTGGTTAAATATTTATAAAACTCAGAGTGAAACACACCGACTTCAACGCGGCGTCCCTATTTTCGGCATGTCATTACAGGCGAGAACAAAAATCTTCAAGATTTTCCCAAATGTTTCAAAAATACCTAGCTCCAAGCTCGCAGCGCCGCATATGACACCATCATGCAGTACGAGTAAGAATAAAATAGGGCACTGATGAAAATACATAAAGCAGAAAAAAAAGAACACCACATAAACTATTAAACCGAGACATGTTCTACTTTAAGAGTCACCTTCAATCGAAAAACTGTATATCATTAACCGACGGCTCTTAGGAGCGCATTCAACTATTCAACAAAAGTATCTTGAGGTAAACCCCTTCTTTTTCCTTACCTACTCCTCATCTCTAGACACTAAAGAGTCAGCTAACGTGGGAGTAGCGTTGCGTAATACCCTCCCTCTGTAGTTCACCCCACATCACGGAGGAGAAGGGAGACAACAGGTACTGTATAGAAGGATTTTCACTCTCAAATACCTGGAACGCGCCAGAGTCGCGTTAGATTTTAACCACTTTAACCATTATTTTATGCTTTAACTTTAGAAAAATAGCAGATATACAAGCTCATATACATATGCGAGCTTGTAGATCTGCTAAAATCGTGAAAAAGTGTGCAAGTCTTTGAATATCTTTGACCCGATCTTTGACCCGACTTCTAAATCCTTCCTCTAAATCAGTGGTTCTCAAACTTTTTCATGTCAAGGACCCCCAAAATTACAGGTATTTAGCCATGGACCCCCATCTCAAAATATGTTGTTCCAGGGACCGCCCAGAAGCAAATATTTGAGTTACAAATGTTCGCTTTTAAATAGATATATTCAAAGACTTGCAAAGAAAAAATCTAGATTTTTCAAAAATAGCAGATCTACAAGCTCGCAGCGCGGCGAGCTTGTATATCTGCTATTTTTCAATGGTTAAAGCAGTCAATAATCCTAGGCCTAAATGGGTTAACACATCGTTTGCATTACATTCATTAAGTAGACACTCTGAGCGAGAGAAGAATGTGTGGCTTCTCTTCTTTTAACCAAATACAGGTACGAGACAGAGGTTGAGCTGCGCTTGCTCTTGAATTTAATGAGGTGAAAGTGTGCGCGTGCTGTGTACGCAGTAGGGTCGCAAAAGACTAAAAGGATAATATGATTTTATTATATGGGCTCTCACGGATACGTGTTCATTATGAGTGTATCTGTACCTTACGTACTGATTTGGAAAGTACAGTGCCACATTTTCAAGGGAATGCTACTTAAGGTTATCAGCTGTCCTACAGGTACATACACAATTAAAATGGCGAGATACACACACACACACACACACACACACACACACACACACACACACACACACACACACACACACACACACACACACACACACACACACACACACACACACACACACACACACACACACACACACACACACACACACACACACAGAAGAAACACTGCCGATGAAAACAAATCTCCTCACATATACACACAAGCAGAGTTTGTGATGAAAGAGCCAATGGCATAAAGATAATGTCACATGCTGTTGTACACAATTACTAGTGACTAAACAGCAGGATTGGCATTGGAAAATGACAGAAGCAACCACTTGTCTTAGCCCTGCATCATCGAGACACAGCTGTCTGCCAGTTCAGAGGTGGCATTATGTACAATTCTCCACTAATGGTGATGACAAGTTCTCCTCCTCCATTATTCCAGTCTTCACCAAAGGCACCAAAGGCCTTTAGCAATCTAAAAAGCAAGCTGGGCTTTTATTTCTTTATTCTTCATGTATCTCTCTCTTTCTGTCTCTCCACTCCCACACACACACACACACACACACACACACACACACACACACACACACACACACACACACACACACACACACACACACACACACACACACACACACACACACACACACACACACACACACACACACACACACACACACACACACACACACACACACACACTCTAGCTTCCCCATCTCCTCACTTGCCTCCATTTCCACACCCACCCCTAAGCATCCCCTGTCTAGCAAAGGGTTGGGGAAATCCCCTGAAGCGGATGCTCCGTCAGTAATGATTTTCTGCTCGGCTGAACCACAGAAAGCATGCATGCACCTTCTCTTGCCTGTCACTCTCTCTTTACCCCCTTCACCTTATGTAAACCAAAGCATTCCTCCCTCATTGGATTTCATTTAAGGTTTCAAGACCAAGGAAAGCCATCACATGTCAGAAACACCCCCTTACCATGATGCACAGATTCTCTGTATATCTCACTTTTGAGGCTGCATGCAATTAAGAATAAGATAGTCCTTGTTTAGTGCAAGGAGGTACTAAAGATTGATAGATAGATACATAAAGTAACAGAAAAGGAAGGAAAGTGGAGAAGAGACATACATGCATCACAGCCAGACTGATTTAGACACAAAGCAACGTTTGGCAGGTAAGGTACTGTACATTTTCTGCAAAAAACAGTACAGTGCGTTATTAATGTCCCTCCCAGAGGTATACAACTCTTTTATCTGTGTCTCTGCTGTCTTGTTCTATCCCACAGGGGATGATGCGAGCCCACTACAATACATTCTTTGAGAGGGAAATTTAAAACAAGAAACTGCAGACTGGTGGCTTTAGATTTCCCAACAAAAAGTGATACGCATACGACTTCATTATAGTCGTGTACAACTTTAACATTATGGTTACATCTGAAGATAACACACAGTATGGGAGGGGGCGAACTTGAACTATGTGTCTTATTAAATGTAAAGTGGTTCACAGGATTCATTACACCAGGGCTAAGCTCAGTAGATTATTTCCCGACATAAAAGATTACTGTATTAGGTGTCTTCAATCTCCTGCAGACCATACACACACTTTTTATTCCTGCCCAAAACCTGTTTCTTTTTACACTGCTTTTTTTATACACTCACTGCGGTGGGTGGCTTTTATGTGCCTCCGTGTCCCTTAATTGCTACATTCGGTGAGTCTGCTGCAGGGTGTTGGCCAATAATGTGTTAACTTATTACTGTTGCCAAAACAGTAATATTCCATATTACTGATCCAAGTAAAGGGCCCTACAGATGGGCAGTGGTTGCCGCGGGGGCTCCCGCTGGGATCAGCGGCGGCCGCGCCGCGGTGAGACAAAAACACTTGCTCAGCGAGTAAACGCTGCACGGTATTTCACAAAGAGGAACACAATCCAGCTCTCACCAAACGCGTATGCATGCACAAATAAGCACGCTCGCGGGGATTTCGCTGTGATTTCACGGGACCGCGCCCGCTCGCCTCACCGCCCCTAAACTTCTCAGCGCGGCCAAAATAGCCGGCCGCCTCTCATTGAAAATGAATTCCTAGGATGCGGTGAGCACGTATCGTCTGGAGGGCCCTTAAGACTGTTACAGTGTTACATTGAACAAGATTAGTTTTTTGTTTGTAACAGAGAAAAGCTCTCTCTATTCTTTGTATCTACAGTATGGTCTATAATCCGCACCGCCGTGTGTCTGTGTCCAACTGCATGTGATTCTCCTTTCATGCACCATAGGAAGAGGTTGTCACGGTGTACAAAAAGGAAAAATCTATATGCTACGGATTGTTAGCTTGCAACAATCCAGATATTTTGCAGTAAATGTGTGATTGTTAAAATGAAAGTTCTCCAATAGTTATTTTTGTTTCAAATTGTAAAAGTAACAACTGTAGCATCACACCCAGGTGGCCTGTGTGCATATACAGTACAGTATACTCTATTCACTTGGTGGATCCTGGAAATGTAATCACTATTATTCCACTGGATTTTAGCTGTAAGTTTGTGATTGTTAAAACGTTGACAGGTCTCCAAAAGGGCTGTGACATCATACTCATATGAATAGCATAATACAAAAGCCTCATTAAACTGAAGGTCATAACTGGGCTGGGGTTTGAGATGAGGAACACAAATGGAAATGGTTTAAGGCAGGGGTGACATTCCTACTGGCTTTAAGGTATGGCCTGGAGGCATAATGTCCTTCACTCTGACCGACTGGGATGCTCACCGGTCTGTAATCATGAGCATGATTGAAGTTGAGCTGAAGACTTGGTGAAAACATTGTTATGGCCATGAATCAGTCAGTGCACAGGGAATTCACACAATATTAGAATGCAAAAGAAGGTGATGGTAGGTAATGAACCAGGGAGCCATGTAGAGTTTAGAAAATGCTGATGCACAGTGAGTGAGCATGAACCAAACAAGGACTCTCTTGCTGACATGCTCCTTCTTTAAAGGGCCAGTTCACCTCTGGGACAACCAGATCTTATTTTATTGTTGTTTGGGACAAGATCAACACAATCCAATTTTTTGTGTTCAATCTGTGTTTTGAGATATTTTAGTATATGAGTCATCATGCTGCATCATATGATGCAAAATGAATCATCATTCATGCTGAAATGCTAAAATATCTCAAAACACACATTGAACACAAAAAATAACTCAGGATTGTGTTGATCGTGTCCCAAACAACAATAAAATAAGATCTGGTTGCCCCAGAGGTGAACTGGCCCTTTAATGGGGGGAAAAGATGAAGTTAACAGACAGCGGTGACAGTGGAAGCATGACGTTGCCAACAATCTGGTTAGTTCCTTACCTTGAAAATGTTCTAAGCTCACTTGTATACTTTCACAAACTTCAGCTATATACATTTTGGTGGTGTTAACACATTTCTTGTTCACCAAGCCAGTAGGCCACAGAAGTAGACTCCACTATTTTATTTGAATACGTTTTACAATGAAAAGCTCCACCGGCTGTCTGTCTGTCCGTCTGGGCACGTCACGTCACACTTTTGCCCCTACTCTTATCTCTGCCACCGTTGGCCCCATCAATGCCAAATTTGCACACACACTCCTTGGATGGCAAATCACAACCTCCGCCCCTGATTTCTCATATGGCCCTCTTCTAGTGCCACCATCAGGCAGAGTTTTGCAAAACACATTTTTGGATACTGCTCCAACAGATTTTGACCTAAAATCACGCAAAGCGGTACACAGTATCTCTAAAGTTATGTCATCAACATGGATCTGTCCCATTTCCCGTATTCCCTCCTGATTGGCTACGATTGGCTTCTAAAGTTTGTGTATGCGATGTGACGGTCGCTTATCTCCCGATTAGGGAGTCTTACTGGTAATATTTAACTTAAATGTTATATTGGAAGTCAAAGGGGCCCTGATCGAGCTGAAACTTTGACACAATTTGGAGTCATTTGTCAAAGATGTGTTATAAATGACGATGACTTGAAGTTATAGGCTGGCCAAAATGAATGAAATCCAAGACCCAAATTGTAGCCGTGTCATCCTCATGTGGATACTGAGATGCCCATGATTAGATTTTTTTTAACATATTACTGTAAATACAATTTCCTGTCATACTGTTGAAATTCACATCCATAAACACACATACTGACCTGTGTGTGTGTGTGTGTGTGTGTGTGTGTGTGTGTGTGTGTGTGTGTGTGTGTGTGCACACGTGCATGTGTGTTATGTTAACTGTAGAACGGAGGTGATGCAATCACCTTGCACTGTGCGCAAGCCCTAGCTCCTCAGTGTGTACTGCACAGCTGATTGGCTGACGCAAAAACATGTCTTCTCTTCGTATAGCTCAACTACATCATTAGTCCTCTCAATGATACATTGCCATGCATAGATTAGACTACAATACAAGCCTACTATGTTTCCCAAATGGACTCATATCGCCTGCATACTGAATCTATACATAAAATTACAGTATCAGAGGTGTGGCTGTTTTTTTTTCTTTCTTTCTTTTTTATGCATCTTTCCTTGGATCTGAAGAGAGTACTTTATCTCTACAAGTGATACTGTACATTATGTTTTCTGAGAGCCTATGCAGAACTATAACCTGGGCTGCAATGGCGTGACAAATATATACAATAGCACACTTTCGGCCTTTATGTGATTAGAACATTTCTAGTCCGTGTAATCTAAGTTCTGAATGCAATTTGTGTAATATTTTTTTAATCAAGGAAATGCAAAAGGGATGAATAGTCCCGAGCTCACAACATAACCGGTCCTTGGTTAAAGGACAAAAATAGAAATTCAGTTTCAGTTTGCTTGATCGAGAGGGCGCATTAAGAGCTGAACTGAATGTCAAGGACTTTCCATGTGTGGAATGTATTACTAAGAATTCCAAAAACAGCGCTAGCGCTGTTATAAAATCACCCACACATATCAAAAGGCTTTTTTTTTCAGTTCAGCATGTGTCCTTGGTTCTCTGCCTCTGCTGTCATAAAGCAGGCTTGAAAAGGAAGTGAAAGAGAGGGGAAAAATAGGAGAGCTTTACCATCGCAGGGCGATTTTGATGGGTGTAGTGAGACAGGAGGTGAAGAGGTCAGCTGGGAGGTCAGGGTTCATGGGCAGCAGCTCGCTGGCTTCACAGGCAGCCAGCTGGATACAGTTCTTCATGGAGGGGGGCAGGGGCATCTGGGCAAGCGGGTGGCTGGGGTTGATGGCCGCCACCTAAACGGACACAGTAGACATCACATTAAGCATCCGATTAACTTTATGGCCACAAAGTGTGAGAGGACCTCGGAGGAAGCAAAATCTGACTTCCAAGACATTAACCACATCAGTGATTGGAGTCGCTGCCACATGTATCCACAAAACTGGCATTAAAATTTCAAGAACATTCACTGGTTTCATTACCACATAAATTGTCTTCCCGAATTGGATGAGTTAACATACAGTAAGCCAAAGAAAGGCTGATGGGGCCAGTAAAAATCTTTAGACAAAAGAGTTAAGAGTTTTGGGTAAATGTGTGCAACCAAGCCAAATGGAGGATCTTTGACATCAACTAATGAGTACGACGGCATCTGACCAAAGGTTGACATAAAGCAGGGGAATAGGGTAAAAGTATGACTTGGAAGGAATGGAATTTGGGCAAAATAACAGGGTTAGAAGAAAAACAAAAGCAGACAGGATGATGGATGTTCGCTGTGTATCAGATACGATTTCCTTTTATTAGATACACATGAGTTCAGGGATCAGAGATATCAGCCATATATATGCATTACACTGTATATCATGTATTTGAGTTGAACAATTGATCAAAACTATCAAATTCGCAATATGAACCACTGTCAAAAATGTTGTCACTCCAGTCTTTTTGATCATATTTGGTCCATGATTGAAGTACAATTTTTATTTCACCTATAAATGTATAGTATACTAAAGGGACAACACGTTTTCGCATGTTTTGCTCACCGTGTAGAAGTCAGGTTGTTTTCTTGACCTTCCAAGAAGCCATAGATTTACATGGATTAAAGCAAAATAAAATCTCACGACTGAAAAGGATAGTATGACCAAGTCCTAATGTGCGATTTGTGACACAGTGTGAAAGGAGCACCCCACACACTAGTGCTGATTCCAAAACAATTGAACAAAATACTGTATGTAAAATGTTGATGTTTTAGTAATATTGTTCCTGGTGTTCTACATACTGCCAAATAGGTGAAGAACTCACAGAGGCTTTAACCTTTGCTTTTATATGAAATATCTGAGTCTATTAAGATTTTATGGAAGAGATGCTTCTGAACATATTAGTTTGACCATTTAAAATGCTCTAACCGAAAATAGTCTATCTACAAGCTCTCAATCCCTTGTATGAATTGAGAGCTTGTGGAGCGACTATTTTCTCTGTGCAACATGCTTCCATAGAAGACATGCTGGTGTCAATGGAATCCAAATGACTGGAATCAGGCAGAACTGTAATCCATGGATTTACATTAATTTCAGTATGGTATGCAAATCAGTGTACAGAGATTTAATCTTACCTGAGCTAGGTAATCCAACACAGTTTTTTGTTTTACAACATTATTGTGGTGTGGCATGGATTCATTTGAAATGTCTTGCCCAAAATAGTCCCAGGAAAATATGGTAGCCTTTTTTATGAATGAAATTCACTCACATCTTCACAATCATGGTGACATGAATATTAACTAAAGAAATACAGTAGGTCATTTTAATTGAATGAAATGCAGATGTCCATGACTTCATAATAGTGATATGAATATTAGCTATAGAAACATTTAACTTGGCTTAACAGCTGTTTGTTTGAGCGACACTATTGTGTGTGTGTGTGTGTGTGTGTGTGTGTGTGTGTGTGTGTGTGTGTGTGTGTGTGTGTGTGTGTGTGTGTGTGTGTGTATTCTGTGTAATCTACAACAGAGTTGTAGATTCGGTGACTTGGATAATCCCATGGCTATTGGTCAGTGGCAGGACCATATTTCATTCTGCCCTGGGGCAACAGACTGAGTAGAAATGGAAAATACTTTTCCAACCCAAAGAGCTCATTTTGTGAAAGGGCTCTTCTCAAATGTGCTGTATATAACATATTGAATTGGATGGGTTATGATGGACCATTGTTTATGTTTATGAACTCAAATTATTTCCTACCAGAAGGAATCAAGTTCATCTTATTTCTCTGATACACAGTGCAGAACACTAAGCCAGGGTAGACAGACAAACACATCATACCAATCTTCTCATGGTAAATTATATGGTATCTGGAACCCGTTTTCTTCTACACTCGTTGTCCTGCAATAGTATTAGTAATGTATTTATTGTTGATTTGGATGTTACTGATTGAGTGTTTGATGGGAGCCTGCAGTGTGTAACGTGCCATTTGACTTCTACAATTGGCTTATATTATTACACTACAGTAACTATAAAAATCGGAATCCATTACCCGTTATGTCGCTAAGGAACGTCAGCCAAAATGAGCTTGGCTCCATAATAAAAGTACTTGTAGTTTGTGTCAGTTGAAGACATAACATGCTAAAGTCTTGCTTGTACCAAGGAGAGAAACCTGTTTATCGAGTACCAAAGTCCTGCGCCACTCCCACAAACTCTGGTTCACTGCGTTATTTTTGTATTGGATTTCCCATAAGGGAATCTTAGATCACGTCATATACTGTAAAAACTGTATTCCAAAAATAAACCACTTTAATTTTGTCAGCCTAGGTATGTGACTCTGTCGTTTATGATACTGAGTTACATTTGATCTCCAAACACGTCTGTGTTTAGAGGGAAATAAAAATATATCTTCTTATATATATCTTCTAAAAAAAGTCATTTTTGCCAAAAAGGTCACTTATGCCCTTTTTGCGCCAAGCCCTCGATATACGTTTCCACTGGGAGCACCATTTTTCTGTCACTAACAACCTTACACTGGTAGTTAGCAGAAGAGCTAAGATCAGCAGAAAATAAAGCAGGCTCCAACCCTGTATATGAAACAAACAAGGTGATGGTCCAGCTTTACTTGGTAGCTTTTACCATACACAAGCTATTAAGGTTGTTACAATCAATCTCAAACATACTCCAATTCATTATCACCATATCCTGCTTAAGTTTAGGAAAGATTAAGGGGAAAAAACAACTAATTAGCACAAAGCTTCTAAAGAAGAAGAAGTAAAGGTTTACATAATACCACTGTCTTCCTGTAGCTACTCCCCTACCGCTCTCTGGTATTTCAATATCTCATTAGTTGGTTCTATAATGAGCAGCCTGGGTTCTCCATAGATAGAAGAGAACCAACTGATGCTCAGATCTCAGTGTGAGACATTAAGTATGTACTGCACTGTGAGGAGTTAGACACACATATGAATAAATCATGTTATTAATTTTATAGCGCCTCAAAGAATAGCCTAAATTGATGGTGGTGGGTTATGCCTGAATGTGCAAGTGTGCGTGTGTGTGCGTGTGCGTGCGTGCGTGCGTGCGTGCGTGCGTGCGTGTGTGTGTGTGTGTGTGCACGTATCTCTCATCGCATCTCTCATCTCTTGAGAAAGAATGTTTGCATCTGTACATGTGTCCTCAAGTGAGGCGTCGATAATGTGTTGATGGGATCAGTGGCAACAATATCCTACAAAAACTCCTCTCCTCACTCTCTCTAATGAGGAAAACACACTCGCACAGACGCACACCAACAAAGAAAGCAACACATATCTGAGCCCGCTCTCCTCTGGCTATACAAACAATGAAATAAAAAAAAATAAAAATGGCTCAGTGGTGTGCGATAATCCTCGCAGTAAATACAAAAACATTGCCAAAAGAGGCTGATGAATGCCAAACATCATCTGTAATTATCACATTAGCATAGTGTAATCTCACACATTACCATGAAGCTCACCATGACGGCGTTCTTTCCCTCCCACACCAATAATCAGGGCAGGCAACAAATTAATTGGACAGAATCGTTGTCTTCAACGTTTTCAGACTAGGGACCCCTTAGTCGATTTTTGGCTACAGTTCTCAGAATAATATGGACGCTAGGGTTAAAGTTGTTAATATAAAAAAGGGGGATCCCCAGATGACTAACTTAATGTGCAACATTGTTTTCTCACTCAACAGTAAACAAACCAACATGTATAGAGGGTAACTGCACATTCAAAAGTGACAATTTAAGGACTTTTTAATAGGCCTACCTCTAAAAGGATAAATTAAACATTGCCCAAATATTAGAGGCAGAAATTGTGAAAATAGCAGATCTACATGCTCACAACGCCTCGCAAGAACCATGTTATACAAAATGTAATTCCTCAACTCTTAGTCAGTTAAAATATGATTATTTTGGGGGTCACGGCCTGAAAAGGTTTAGAACCACTAAGTTACAGTATTATGTACTTATAAGCTCTTGTAAATATTTTTCATTGGTTAAATATTTTTAAAGCTTTTACTTAGCCTAGCCGCTTCCACCCTCGGAGGCTTCTCATTATCTGTGACACTTTAAAGTTTTTATTTTTTTACGTACTAAAATGTTTAAATGACACAGTCATGTACAATAAACTAGGGCATTCATTTATGGAAGAAAATGTATGAAATATGGAGATACAAGGTTTCTGCTACAACGATATTCTGCTGCCACATAAGAATTATTCATTAGTGAAAGGTAGCAGCTTTAATGAGCACTTATGGGAGACACCGTCTCCAAGAGCCTCCAGGGTTTGCACACACCTTTGGGACCTTTGACTGATCACCACTGACTACATACACTCCCTAACTTCTAACCCTGACCTTAACCAGAGCCCACAAGTTAAGCCCTTTGCACACAGGACAGTTGCGTTTTTTTCTTTTGCGGCATGAATAAAATGCATTGGATGGTGTGCAAGGCTGTGCGGAATCGGCGCTGCGGATCCAAAAAGGAGTCATAAAACGAGTGATGAGTTTTTTACCGCATGCGACAAGACGCACGAATCGAACTGGGTTCGATCGAGAAAAAAACGCACTGCGGCAGCCACTCGTCGCACGGCTAATTCGGAGCCGGTGTGCATGAGGTCATATAGAATCATTGTTTTCTTTTCAAAAAATTATATTGTCCGTTTTATCCGTGCGGTTAAACGCGCCTGTGTGCAAAGGGCTTTAGTGTAACGTAGGTCGCCTATATTCGGCAAAGAGTGGTTATTTAAGTGGTTAAGCCTAACACTAAACCCAAGCCCCCGCTTTCCAGGATTTTCCATTATGAGGACTTTTGGTCCTCATAAATTACAAGTGTATGCGCGTGCACGCACACACTGCTGTAGATCCTAGCCTTAAGTGCTACTGTGATTTGCAACTTTGCCTACCTCTGCATGAAGCACACACACACACACACACACACACACACACACACACACACACACACACACACACACACACACACACACACACACACACACACACACACACACACACACACACACACACACACACACACACACACACACACACACACACGCGTATGAACAGACACCCACACACCTCTTTCCGCTCCACAGCCTGATGCGAGGAGCATCTTTGCTGACTGCGTGAAGGAAGTGATGAGATATTTAAAAGGAAGCAGGTGGCCTCATAACAGCTAGAGCACTCAGACCAACCACGTCCACAGGGCTGAGTGGCTGAGTGACTGAATAGTGCACTGTTTCCCAAACACTGGTTCAGGACCCATTTGGGGGATTGTGGAAAATGTATGGGTCACAAGTGAAAAGTCCTTAATTTTTTGGTTTCCTACATTTTGTTTTCAATTATTATTTCAAACATTTTTATATATATATAATACATGAATACAAATAAAAAAATATATATATTATACATTGGGGGGAAAAAATCTAGAATTCAATGATTTATCAAAAGAATTTCGATAAAGAAATACCATAAAAAGTAGTGAAAAGCTCACAACGCGTTGTGATGCAATTTGGGTCTCGAGCAAAAAGAAAAGAGAAGGGAACCACTGGAATAGAGGATGCATGGCTGCTGTTGAAGTGGAGAAGCCACTCGACCCTTCTCTTTCTTTAACCCTTACTGTAACACTTGCAGCTCCTTGCTATAGCGTTGTGGGGGGAGATTTTTTTGCACACCGCACAAACTCCACGTGCGTGCGTGTCTTCCAAGCTCAGCCCCCCTGGGATTTGGGACTTCCCGCACGCCTGCCTTTTGTGTGTGTGTGTGTGTGTGTGTGTGTGTGTGTGTGTGTGTGTGTGTGTGTGTGTGTGTGTGTGTGTGTGTGTGTGTCTCTGTGTGAGCGCAAAACGTGATTAGACTGTGCACATTTTGTATGTATGCAGGGCATGCATGTGCTTATGCACATGCATGGAGGAGAGAGAGAGAGAGACTGGAGGTGGGAAACTCCTCACTTGGAATTCCTCCTGCATGATTAATACGTTTGAAGTTACTTTCCCACCCTCCAGTCCTGTGTTTGTCTATAACCCCTCCTCCAATGGCGACTTCCTGTGCAAGTCGGCAAGAGAGAAACACAGATTTCTGCTGGTACATGTTATGCAACTTGGCCCGCATTTACAGTACATTGGGGATTGCCCTGCGGATTAGAAATACCAACTCGACAGCAAGCCTTTGTTATTCAGACCCTTGAACATGTTATACTGTGTAGTATATAGTATGTGCATAGCAAAACAGCACAGAGTATTTAGAATAAGTCAATCTAGTGCATATCTATATCTGGTAGTAAAGTAGTAAACTTGTAGCTGGGCTTGACTGCAATTGAAGCTCTTCTGTTGCCTAGTAAGATGACCGCAGCAGCTTTTGCACAATGTCTTTGTTTCTATATGTTTCTGATTGTACACTGACCTATACAAATGTTGCTACTAATTAATATGTGTTTTATCCTCTCTAGGTTATATTACAGTAGCTTTATTGCTGGGCTAGACTGCAATTAAAGCAGATTGAAGGTTGGCTGCAGCGATGTTCGGTAGCTAACACACTTGTCTTCACAACTAGAGGCCATGGGTGAGCCCCTGGTGGCCAATTACACCCTGTGAATGCCAACAAGGAGTGAAGAGCGTTGAGCCCTGCCACCTGCTTTATTCACTGCAATAAAAACTAAACTGCAAGCTGGGAAAGAAAAAATAGCCATCATCATATTCATCTTCACGTGACACAGACTAGATACGATCCTTTTAACCCAAGCATGAGGCGGATCCTACAAATGTCTTCTGAATCCTAACAGTTTTCTGAAAAGCTTAGGTTGCTACATCAGTGGTGGTTTTTCATGCAAGGTCCCCCAGAATGATATGTTCCAGGGAAGATTTTTTTTTAAATAGCAATCTACACGCTCATAGCGTGGCACAAAGTGACATGCTATGAAATTGAACTTGTACATCTGCTAATTTTGAATAGCCAAAGAGATCTATGACAGATGCTTTCCCGAATTTCATGGGTTAAACTGACAAAACTTCATTATGTTACTTGTTGAAAGTGAATCCAACTCCAAGTCTCCGACCCAATGTTTTCACCTACTCTCCGTTTCTCTCCTCCAGTCCAGAATCCAGATACCCCATTTCTTTCCTTCCATCTACTTGTTGACAGTTTTAAAATGTTGACTGATGGGCCGCAGGGCTTCCATTACTGTTCTCCTCTGCCTCTCTCCCTTGCACCATGACCCCCAGCTGCCGCAAACATAGGAGGGGCAGAGTGGCAGAATGCCAAGCGATGCTGAACCTTCATGGCGATGACTGTTCACTACATTCAGGGGCAACTCAGCAAATTACATGTCACCACGTAAGTGCACACCCACAGCATGAATTCTCCCCTTCAGCCATTCCACCTCTCTCAACAACCCCTCTAATTGCATGCTCCATAAAGCACTGAAGTCCGGAAGCATCCTAATAAACAAATGAGCATGGCGGTTTCACTCAGCAGACTGTATCTAATATGAGTGACTGACTATAGTAAACGATACAAAGCCTCCTCCCTGACAATATTGCTGGGAAGATTTGTACATTTTTGGACCACAATTCTTATATCAGAAAATTCTAAGATGACTCTGTGTTATTCTCCAAAGAGAAAATACTTCCGTGAGTCTGTGACCCAGGGAATGAACGAGCGACGTCAGGACTTAGGCACTCTATGCTGCTTTACTTTTAACCACCTGCTTCCCCTGACATATACCTTTTTTACCCTTTACCCCCCACACACACTCCCATCCAAAGGGAAGAAGATGGATTGGAAGAGTATCCTTTAAAACCCCAAACCAAAAGCATCATCATTAATTAATTCACCTGCAGATGCCCATTTAATTGAGACACAGCTCTGTCTGTCTGTCTGTCTGTCTGTCTGTCTGTCTGTCTGTCTGTCTGTCTGTCTGTCTGTCTGTCTGTCTGTCTGTCTGTGTGTGTGTCTCTGTGTGTGTGTGTGTGTGTGTGTGTGTGTGTGTGTGTGTGTGTGTGTGTGTGTGTGTGTGTGTGTGTGTGTGTGTGTGTGTGTGTGTGTGTGTGTGTGTGTGTGTTGCCAAGCACCCACCTCCAGCTCTTGCTCTCTCTGCAGGGCAAACTGTTTGAAGGACTTGACGATGATGCCTGCGTTGGAGCAGTCATACACAAAGATGGAAGGGCTGCCCATCCATGTCTGCAGGTCATAGATGGACAGAGGGATGTACTGTGTGTAGTTCTGGAAAGCGAGGGCACAGGGGAAGAAAGACAGAAAGTTTAAGTGTGTACATGAGAGTTAAAAAAAGACCCTTGAACAACCACAGTTGTTCCCACAATCGATCATTCTGCACCGATGCACTAGCTGTAGTATCAATGCCAAGGCTTCATTGATCTCCCGGTCAGCCATTCTGAGCTACACCGATGAGGCAGGGCTGCTTTTATCGGTTTCATTATTTTAACAAATCAAGGGGAAGAAAACAAGGAAATAAAGTAAAGAGAGACAAACAAAACAAGGCAGACCAGAGGCAACAGTCTGGTCCAGACAGCAGCAGTGTATCATTGATGAGGATGTGTTTACTTATGGTACGGTGCAGTTTGGCACTTTCAGGATGTTACTCTCTTCTGTCATGATGGCATAATCAAGTGCTGCCTTCCTGTCCATCCAACACTTTGGCCCCAAACAAGATATTATTGCGACCGTAGGTTGCATTTACTATGAAAACCTGCAGCTCATGTACGTCAGTCAGTCAGGCACGCCTCATGTCACGCTTCATTAGGGATGAGTATCGTTCACCTTTGAATCGATACAATACTTTTTCCGATACCTGGGAATCGATACGATACCTTTTTCGATACCATTTTCGATACTTTTTATTTATTATTATTATTATAACTAGAACCCCTCGGGCGGCCCAGCGTCTAGTCGGCGACCTGGCCAACTCGGAACAATGTAAATAGGGAATGAATGCCCCGCCCTTTAGGACCTGTTTTGACCATCTGTCTGCCTGTGTCCATTTATGCCCATATATGGAGATATCTGTATCTGTCTGTCTGTCTGTCGGCGTCCATTTTATGTCCATATATGGAGATCACTGCAGTTATAGTTCTGGGTCCATTTTATGCCCAGATATGGAGATATCTGTCTATCTGCGTCCATTTTATGCCCATATATGGAGTATCTGTCTGTGCCTCCAACTGTGTTGCAGACACAGTGCCGGTTCCCCCTTTAATGCAAACCTCATTATACCTGTTGTCATAGGACCCGTTTTGAACATCTGTTTGCCTGTGTCCATTTATGCCCATATATGGAGATATCTGTATCTGTCTGTCTGCGTCCATTTTATGCCCATATATGGAGATCTTTGACCATCTGTTTGCCTCTGTCCATTTATGTCCATATATGGAGATATCTGTATCTGTCTGTCTGCAATCCATTTTATGCCCATATATGGGGGCATTCATTTTATGCCCATATATGGAGAACGCGCGTGCCCGTGGGACGAACGGTTCTCGAGATACGCGGATTACATACATACATACACACTCACAGAGATTTTTTGTTGACTCATGTGGCGTACGTGATGTCAGAGCCTTTTATGAAGTGATGTCACAATGAGTCAGAGCTTTCGCCGATTTCCTCCGGAACAGCCTGATGTCAACAATCAACCCCGCATAAGGAGATTCCGAACGTTTCGCGCCGGTTCGGGAAAACCGTGCGTCGGGTCGGGTCGAGACCCGGCACTGCACTCCGTGCCGCGGCGGGGAACGCGCGTGCCGAATCTGAAGCCGGTGGGACGAACGGTTCTCGAGATACGCAGATTACAGACACACAGACAGACACGCAGAGACTTCTCGCATTTATAGATAGATTATTATTTGCCTTTTTCTATGGGCTATTTTACACACCACAACACCTTCAAACGATCAATTACTTTTTCCAGACGGTCGGAAGTACAGACACATGTATCTAGTATCTACACATCCCGCGATTGCCAATCATGTTTATGACAGCCTATGATACAGAAAGGCTTTAGGTGTTTAACTTCAACACGGAAACAGTAGACTCTCGCTACTGCGGGAGAGATGGAGAGCAGAGGTGATGATTATGATGATGATGATCACACAGTGTGACGGAGGAGAGAGTATAGACGTTGGATAATCATCATAATAATAAACATTATAGGCTATTGTCGGCTATTTTCACAGTAGGCTAACGAGTGTAGCCTACTAAAGAAGTCATTAAACTTTCAGTAGCCCAACTGTTACAGATGTGACCGGCCAGGGGTGTGTTCAAGAGTATCGAAATGAGGTATTGTTCGTTTTTATGTGAACCGATACTCGATAGTATCGACGTCATGTCATCGATACCATTAAAAGTATCGCTGACGATACCCAACCCTACGCTTCATATGGCCAAGACAGAATTCATTTGCAAGTGTGACTTGCGTCACGGCAACCACACTCGCAAATTAATTCTGCCCTTTTATGATCTCTGCGTGTCAGTCTGCCCGGGCATAACTCAGAGAGCGACTGACTAAAGGATCTCAAATTCGTGGTGTGCGTCTCATACAGTATATAACCTCTTGGTGGAACTTGCCAAATAGCAATCGGGGGGTATCTACACTGTATACTGAGTGACCCGACCTCGTGTGTCTGAGGATGATGCAAAAAATCTGGGCTCCAATTCTAGGTACCAATTCTCAAGCCCCCAGAACCACGGTATAACAGTGAGGTTGTCGTCGCCTGGTGGTCAAATCTGGGATGGCAGGACTTCCTCATTCAAAAAGATACTGCGCATGCGTCTACCGTTTGAATCGCTAGTGCGTCTGCTCTATTGGCTCCGACATTGGAGCCAATCCAGGAAGTAGAGGTACTTCCGGGTGCTTCATGTGCTTCTGAACAACTTTTATTGAAATGAATTGGTGGGGGCGGGGAGGTCCGCCCTCTAGATATATTATAACTCTATGCCAATTCTAGGCCAACTCTAGGCTTCTGGGAAGTCAATTATTCTTGGCTTCCCAGATAGGCCAATCAGACCCCTCAGCTGGAATGATTGTCATTTACTTGGCCCAGCGATGCTTTTTGGCAACATTTTTTTATATATTTTAAAAAAATGTCATAATTAGTTTTCCTGTTCTTTTTTCACATTAACATTCACCATTAAATCCTATTGTTTAGTATTACACTGCCATTGGCCACGATATTTGCATATAAATTTGCATATAAATACCCCCCACAGAGCCCCAGGCTAGACATTCACACCACTTGAAGATCTCTGGAGTCTAGAGTCTAGACGAACAACATCTCACTTTTTCACTGAAGCTATTCCTCACAAAAACATAAGTAAAATGCCCGTAATATTTTTTTTGGTGATCATTAGAATGTCTAGAACATGTATTGTTATTATTGTGAAAAATATCCCCAAAATGCAATTAGAGCATGATTTATGATTTATGGCTATAAAACCTTACAAAAACATTATTCATTTTTAAACATTACATTTTCCTCTGAACACCATCTGATTCTCTTTTTTATAATTGGCAAGTAGAAATTTATTCGGGTCTTGCAGGATTAATACAATAATAAGTCAATGATAAACATAAAAATGAAAAAGACATTGGCGTGGCACATTTTTCATGTGTCTATACCGTATGCATTACCTTATTGAAGACCCAGATCTCTCCATTGACAGTGGGCCGGGGCACCCCATGGCCGTTGTAGTGGAAGAGGACGCGCTCTTCCTTGGCATTGCGTCTAAGCGATGTGCACAGCTTCTTCACCTCATCCACCGTGGGGTCCAGACTCTGCTTGTAACGCGCCTGGCCATGGAACCAAGAAAAAGACAAAGGAGCAGAGCATGTTACAGTAGGTGAGATTGTAACATTTTACCACCTTTGACCACATTGAGACCTTCCATGTTTAACAAAACATGGTAGTCTAATAATGGCATGGCCTCCCTACCCAATCTTGAAATTCAACAGTAAGTTATTATGTTTGCAGTTTGTGAACAAAGCCACACAAGTGTTTCATTACAAACCGTGTTCTAGACAAAAAGTCTAAAGTTGTGGTTTGCCAGAAGACACTAAAATGGAAGTTATCAGGTTCAGCTTGCTAAGGTTATCTGTGTGTCATTTAGATCAATATCAGGATCAACAAGCTAAGTAAATGGGCCTTGTTGGCAAGTTCATGAAAGATACACCATGTCCAATGAGAGAAAGTTGATACTGATCTAGTTCAAAGCCAGCACTGTATAATTTAAGTCAAATGATCAAATCCTTGCTTTTTCCTTATGCAAATCCAGAGAGACGGGTAGCGAAAAGCAGACTCATGCATTTACTTACACAATGCATTATGTCTCTCTTTACTGGTGTAATACCTACAGTATGGAACCCTCAGTGGACATTATAAGGATACAAAGTGTAGGTAGCATTACCATCCAGAATGAACAACAAGATGTGCAGATACTCTTTTCCAGAACGACTTACAAAATACAAGATCGAATGTAAAATAAGGTGCAAAGAAAACACGTAAGTACTACAAAGTAACTAGAAAACCAGGTAAACATCAAACCTTGCATTTGTCTAAACCAGGCAGTGGTTCTCAAACATTTTCATGTCAAGGACCCCCAAATTCATAGATAGTAGGCCACAGTACCCCATTTGAAAGGACGTTGTGCTAGAGAACCCTAGAGAACATTTATTTTTAGTTAGATAAGATTTAGTACTGCATTTGTGTATGTATGCATCATCATGAGCCACTCATCTAAACTGAGTGGCAAAACAAAGCAACATAAAGCATTGGCGTTTGGAAGTGCTTGTTGAGAAACTCCTCCCGACTCCATCTCACTCCTGCAGAATCTTCATGACTCCTGCAGACTCCTCATGACTCTTTTTTGCTACTCGGTAGGCGTTCCCGCATAAATTCCAGGTGCGATGATGTCACATGCTTACCCTCTATACTGTTGGATAACTTTGGATAGAGTGAAACCTATGGTCGGAATAATCATTCTTAGCTTGGAACTCCCTCAAGGACCCCACTGTATGTGTTAGCTGTAGGTCATAGACAATTCAATGTAGAAGGATACACAGTGTCGGATTTGGGTTGACGGTGTGGCGCTAGCTTACTCTAAAAAATAATTTACATAGTATAAATTAGAATTAAGTTGCTTTGATTTTCCAGTCACCTTACTAGATGATGGGCTACCATTCCAAAAATTATCCCAGAAGTGTGTGTGTGTGTGTGTGTGTGTGTGTGTGTGTGTGTGTGTGTGGGGGGGGGGGGGGGGGGGGGCGTCTTTATCCATGTAAACACAGTGAGGAAGAAAGACAGCAAGAGTAAGTACAGCACTTAGGGGAGACAAATGACCATACATTATTTGTGCTTTCCAAAGTCCATCTGGGGAAAAAGTGTCTCATCCGTGTGTATGCGCGTGCGTGCGTGCGTGCATGCGTGCGTGCGTGCGTGAATGCGTGCGTGTGTGCGTGTGTTGTGCGTGCGCGCGTGTGTCTCTCTCCACGGTCCCGGCCCTCAATTTTTATAGGATTGCAAAAACTGCAAATCTGCAAGCTGAGAGTTCCTATTTTCATTATTAATACAGGTGTGCCTTGAGATTTTGACTTGCCCATTGGGATGCATTGGGCACAAAAAGACTGAAAATCCCCTATTTAGAGGTACTGTTCTGAAACTATCTAGGCAGCTGCTTAAAGACTGAGAGTGGATATTAGTGATGTTCCAGGTATTATGGTCAAAGGACAACAACAAAAAAAGGAAAGGGGGAGAAAACACAGACTTTGCACCTTGGCGCCGGACAAGTTTCCTTATCTGACCGAGTCTGAAATGGAGTGAACAGGTCTTGATAGCAGAGCTGACAGGCTGATTCAATTTAGTTGTAATCAGAGAGGCATACCAAAGGGCTCAGTGCAAGTCTTGATGATATTAAGCGAAATCTGATGAGGATAATGGTGTTACTGTGGGAATTGCAGCAGTGTTAGTCAAATGTACCGATGCACATCAGAACAGATACCAGAACAAGTGGGGCGGAGTAATGTTGTTAGACGTCAGAATATTTTAGAACAGCGATGTAAGCGTGAGTTAATTGAGAAGTAATTGAGAAGAGAAGGATGCAAGACAGAGGGAGAAAGATAGAACGTTTTCAGATATCCACCTTTTCAGGGAGATTTGTGTGTGTGTGTGTGTGTGTGTGCGTGCGTGCGTGCGTGCGTGCGTGGAAAGAAGTAAGTAGTAAAGTTGGAGAGACATTGAGAAACTTTCCTCATTACCGTCTTGTCTCCTGAAGGAGGAGCTCTAGTACCCAATGGAGAGGAGACCCTTGCAGGCAAGTGCTCCATTCTTCCTCCCTTCCTCCCTCTCTTCCCCCCAGCTGACTTACACTTCAACCACCCCACACGTCTGACAGTAAAATATATTCTCTTTCCTATCCATCAAGGCCAGAGGAAACAACCCCTGTTAACAGTGTGTTCTCTACCTGGCCAGTCACCATTCATCATTGTGTCAAATCCCCTGAACAGGTGACCTTTTCAAAATAGGATAAGCATTTAAGACACAATTAGAGTGAGTACGGTATAGGAACAAGGGAACGTAGCCTCTTTAAGCTGTCATAAACTCGATTTTCAAGTAGGCAACATAACTGAATACTGTTCCCAGCAACAGGAGAGAGAATATGGCACCACCTCTAGTCGTGCTTCTGGGAGCAACACAACGTTGTGTCATGCAATTCCTTTAAAAGTCTAACCGGTTGTTTCACCTTTGGCTCGATTGGAAAGTACTTTTGGTCAAGTCCTATTGTTTTTAAATGTGCTATATAAATAAAGGTGACTTTACTTGAATTTGCTTAACGGGTCACAGACTTTAAAAGCCCTTTCTTGGTCTAGGAACATTCTTTGCCTCAGTTAGTATGAACATTTGTTTCCAGACACAGCTACTATTAAAGCAACCGATTTGAAACCTTTACTGTTTTGTGCACTCAGGCAGATAAAGGGTAAACCATGTGTAAAGGTGGTTGCACACTGCTGCGTTTTTTCGTTGCGAAATGCGTTTTTCAGGGCAAGGAGAGAGAGAGAGATAGAGAGAGCAAGGGACCGAGTGGTGCGCGAAACGGGCGGCAGTGTGCAAACGTGACTGACATAACGTGGGGTTGATTTTTTATTTGCGTGCTCCGAAATTCACTCCAATATTCGGCCCGAAAAAACGCAGCAGTGTGCAACCACCTTTACTCATACAGAAGACCTCTACAGTATTTTACTGACTATAATACACAATTATTCAACCCATTATGGACAATGTACAGTATGTAGTACTACAGTATTTTTCTGAAATGTTTCTATGAAAGCCAAGATGTAAGCTATCAAATAATTTTGGAATTTTGTTTCTAGCTGCTACAGAGACTGAGTAATACGTTTTCCAGAAAAACAGTGGGTAATTTTCAAATCGGACAGTAGGCCTAAATGGGTTAAGGTCTAAACTACCAGTGACACAGCATACAAGCGCAAGAGATATATGATTAAAAGCCTCCTAAAGTTGGACTCTATGATTTCCATGATGCTGAAAATAAAAAAAGGTAGATAAAAGTGTGCTGCCAGCTAGTACAGTATCCCTAGGGCCTAGACTCTAGGGGCTAATAGCAGGCAGCTTCTTTTCTTATCTCTAGGGCCTAGAGGCTGTGCTGCTCCTTATAACCAACCGGAACAGTGGTTTGAACTGCCCGGCATACAGGTATGTATCTACTGTATCCACAGAGACTACTGCTACAGAGAGACTAGTTCTAGAAAGCAGTGTCCTAAAACGACAAGGAGATAGCCCATCAAAAACTTTGTGACAACTTCAAATGCAAGCAAGGGGGTGGAATTTCAAAAGACAAGCAGCGCATATTTCTTCCTTACTTGTGAAAGAGACAGCTCTTTAAAGTTGCTACACAGAAACTGCTCAATGACAAGTTAGTTTGTACGACAGTGATGGCTGCACCCGCTTGGTTTCCAAGACAGTAAACGAATGATGCAGAGTCTGACCCATGTCCTCTGAATCAGCGTTTCACATTTCAGAGCAAACGCTTGGCTTATGTACTGCAGATGAGAAGCACACCAATATAACATGCACCCAGGGAGTCAGAGAACGATGGAAAAACTGAAAGAAGAGGGAATCACAAAGCGCCGCAACAAACACAGTCGTCGTAGTCTAGGTTCTGTCTTCTTGCTGCTTTTCAGATCAATACTCAAGAAAATTACTGTATGGATCGCAAAGGCCAAGTACACACACACACACACACACACACACACACACACACACACAGAGATCTTTGCACATTTAATTTGGCTTAGGAGTTAGGGTCATCCCTTGCTGTTTCTTAAGGCAAGTCTCCTATAAAATGAGTATGAGTTGCATTTGCACTGTTGCACAGGCCTCCCCTGTGGACCAGTTAGTGATCCACAGGGGTCATCACTGTCATTAGGCACATGTCGCCAGAATAACAGAAGGTGTCCGGAAACGTGCTGTTATATCTGGGCTCGTGCTACTTTCTATGCTCTGGGATTACAATGCTTGTCAACAGACACAGGAAACTATCCTGACCTACAGATGGTCATTTCCTGTAAGTTCAGTGACACACTGTCCCTCTCTCTAAAACACTCACGCAGGTTTGCAGACTTGAGGGACATGTGAGGGCTACAGTGCTATCAAGATTCCTTGACATTGGGTGACCTTTCAGACTCGATAGGAAATTGAAATGGCTGTATAATGGTACGTGTCACTTTGCAGTATACACACACACACACACACACACACACACACACACACACACACACACACACACACACACACACACACACACACACACACACACACACACACACACACACACACACACACACACACACACACACACACACACACACACACACACACACACACACAGCAGCAGGGGATTGACAGTGATACAAGTATAAGTGATAATGCCATTTTACTTACTATATCCTATATAATCAATTTGACCAATATTGCATTTTTAAGCAAATATCAACCAATATGAAGAATCATGCATCCCCGCAGTAGTGTACTACAGCAGCTTGTGGCTGCTATAGTTGTACACATAAAATACAGAAGAACTATGCAAAAAGAACGATCAAGCTGAGCTCAGTGAGCTGTAACAAGGAGAATGAGATAAGATTTCAATACACAATGGTGTATTATTTACAAAGCGTGATAAAAATATTTGAGCCCAGCGGCTGCTTTTTTAATCATCCAGGTTGATCTTATCCACTAATTAAAACCAGCCTGTTCAGCCAATACATTATATGATAATGTATTGTTTCCGTCAACAAAGTGGACTGCTGGAAAGCTGGTGTCAAAACACAAAAAAACAATATGGCATGTTGTTTGCAAAGCTGGTCAAACAAACCATAATGTGTTATCATGACATAGCAGCGACTTACTGTTATTAAAGACAACTAGACCAGTGCCCTTGCAAGTTGGTAATAACAGGTAATAGGCTCGCCGTTTGTGCAAAACATTTGATGCAGCTTCCTTCACCCATTAGCATAGACCTCGTATTATTTGTTCCATTGTACACGCCGCAACTTACATGCACAGCGGCACCCATGCTCTAAGATTTGGTGCGTCCTCCACAGACAGACAGATACTTGTGGCTTTTAGGTTCTCGGAAATGGCGAGCCGAATTGCCACTTCCAGGTCACCTGGAACAAATGCCAGGTTTTGCGGTCTATCGGTCGGAGGGTGCCCAAGTTAAGCCCCGGGTCAGACACACACAAACACAGAGGTTCCATAAATGTATAAATAGATGAAAGCTGCACCAATATGACAACATTATGAATAAGCTGACAAAAGAGGTGAGCTGAAACTGTGTAAACACTGCCTGAAGTACAGTGTGGCTCTGCAACAAGAGAAGTGTCGGATTATCGGGAGCTAACCTCATAAAACGCTGACTCAATCAGCCGTTTGACAAAGTACGTTTTACATAATTTACTTTCTGAAATATAAAACTTTAATTTTATAATTAAAGGTAAGTGTCCAACCACTTTGGTTTTAAGGTGAATATCAAATCAGTTTGAAAATTGTTACACATTTATACAAGATATATATTAAGCTGGGTTTCCATGATTTGAGAGAGAGAAAGAGAGAGAGAGAGAAAGAGAGAGAGACTGTGAGCGTCAGGTTTCACACACTGAACCGAATGAACCATTCTATCAAATGGATTATTGCTACTTACTTCTTAACACTTACAGCAAGGAGTGATCAACCTGACCAATTTTGAGAATCTTTAATTACAATTGCACACAGAGCTCTCAGACAGTTCCCATTCCCTGACCTTTCCTAAATATGCCATATATGCACGTCTTTAAATTTACGATGGATTTGCATTCAGATCAATCAATTTACCCTCTCTCACCCTACTCTATACTGCAGTGCGGACCTCCTGGGGATGTGTTCTTTAGTAATCAAATTAGCACATTCGCATCCATTATGCCTAGCTGCTGGCTGAGGGTGTGTTCGTGTTGTGCGTGACAGCAAAAGGCTTCCAAACTTCTGTAAACTTTGATATAAAGATTTAAAAAGCGGAACGCTCACGCAATCTCAAAAAGTCTCTCGCTGTCTGTCTGTACCTCAGCGCACGGCACACTGCACAGTAACATCCTCACTCCTCCGAGTTCATTTGTCCATTTTTAACTCAGAGAATGTAAATGTAACCAACTCCCTCAACGAGCTCCACGGAGGGAGCCCCATGTGAGTGGCATTCTCTGCCCCAAGTTGTAGAACTTATGAAACTAGGAAAAGTACATTCAAAGTGGAACAATCCTGTATATATCAACAATGACCTAAAGAGCATCACTTCCAACATAATAAGCACCACACTTTGTCAGCTCAGGTAGGATACACTTATTGTCTCCACCAGCCAAAGGCTGAGGGAGAGTATGTTTTCCCCTCCGTCCGTCCGTCCGTCCGTCCGTCCGTCCGTGCGTCCGTCCGTCCGTCCGTCCGTCCGTCCGTCCGTGCGTGCGTGCAGTTTGTGAGCAGCTAATCTCAGTCACCGTTGGCCCGATCGCTGCCAAACTGAGCACACACACTCCCTGGATGCCAATCTAGAACCTCTGCCCCACATTTTTCAAATCAGCCTCATGGTGGCGCTATAACAGGCCGATTTGTGTGGCCTGGTTGTTACCAGCTAATCTCCGGCGCCGTTGGCCCGATCGCTGCCAAACTGAGCACACACACTCCCTGGATGCTAATTCAGAACCTCTGCCCCACATTTTTTAAATCAGCCTCATGGTGGCGCTATAACAGGCTGATTTGTGTGGCCTGGTGGAGACCTGTGCTCGGAAGAGCACTGCTTCTAGTTACTGTTCCGTTTCTAGCCAAAAACAATCAAATGTTCCTGTGAGCAGCCAGTAGGATTTACATATTGTGTAAACAAAGCTAATTGACATTTAACATACAGTTGTATTCCCGCTGGTATCTCTGCTGTGTGGGAGGAATGTGCTAAACCCTGAGGGAAGACAGTGGCCACAGTAGCCAATGAAAAGCTCAGAAAAAAAGGGTCAAACTAGGCTGGTTGTACAGTAGGTAGAAAAACTGCCATTGTGGAAGTGTTGAAAAGAATGACAGATTGCTGTAAGTTAGTTGCTTTTCAGTAACATTGTCTCAAGCTTATGTTGCCTAATTCCTGCCTACATACAAGTAGAATACAGAGTCAATAATGAACTGCAATAAATGTGAGCTTCTGTGCCTACATTACCTGCCATGAAACATGATCGTCTTCCATTTTAGAATGCCTATTCATGGTGAAAGCAATGCAAAACTAGTATAGGTAATACGTTACTCTACACAGACAGTAATATTGTAAACCGACTTGTTACATGAAAAATTAAAGCACATTTTGAAAGTAACTTGTCTAACACTGGACCCCACAATCCCCACATCCTCAGGATAGATCAGGACCATGGAGAGCATCCTGAGGAGCTGCATCGCAACCTGGTATGGGAAGTGCGGAGCACTACAGAGGGTGGTGCGGACAGCTCAGCACATTGGATCTGCTGCTATGTGATGATGCTAACTGCACAAGAATGAGTCTAAGGTACTTTATGAGTACACTTAGACCAAGGGTCTTCAACAGGAGGTCCGGGACACCTAGGGGGTCCTCAGAGTTACTACAGGGGGTCCTCCAAATCTTGTGTGATTGAAACATATTTTCTCCTTTTTTATATGAACTACTTGAACCCTAGCGTCCATATTCACATTATTCGGAACTTTAGCCAAAAATTGCAGATCTACAAGCTCACAACGCATCGCACTGCGAGGTGTTGTGAGCTTGTAGATCGACTATTTTCTGCAAAAAGCTAAGGTGTAGAGGGGAAAAAGAGCGGACTAAGTACAGAGTGAAAGGTAAAGTTTATCAAGTATTGACAGTTCAAGTGGTTAAATATCTGAAAACAAATTGACATGAATCCAAAATACACAGATGATCGTTGCTGTCAAACAATGAAACTATATGGAATCTATGAAAAGGTTGTGGGGGTCCCCGCTTCATCTCTCTCTCAACTAAGGGGTCCTTGGCCTGAAAACGTTGAAGACCCCTGACTGTTTATTAAACACTGTTTACATTTGATATTGTTCTGCTTTAACATTTGATGTTTTTTCATTATCATGTACTGTATGTAACTGCCTTTCCCGAGAAGCTAGGACAAATTGTGATGTGATAAATAAACTTGAAATTTAAGTGGTCAGGTAAGTCATCTCCCCATGTCGTTACATACAAATGACACACATGACAGTCAGCCACAAAACTTTCATCGCCTAATTACTGCCGAGCTACAGCAGGCAGGACAGCATTACTGATATCTGATTTAGTGAGCTGAGGAGGTTTTAATAGCCTTACCTCTTCCACATCCCACCATCCATTACAATTAGTGCTTCCGAACAAATGTTTTGAAGATACTCAGAGGATCAAAACACTGGAAGCTGGCAGTGGAATTATCAAAACCTCAGAGCCATGTGTGTGTTGATGGACTGAAATATTATACTTTCAGACTGTCAGAACCAGTAGTTGTCAGAACCGAGATAACAACTCGTCACGCAAAGGATTTAGTGGATGTTTCACGATGATGTACCATCTGCAGTACAGTATGTGGCACCCATCATCCCAAGTTAAATCGGGTTAATTTGAAGGTTGAAGTTTATGAACACTATGAACACTGCTGCCCATGTTTTTTTTGCCCAAACTACACCCCAGTCATTTAACTCATTATCTGACCAAGCCAATGGGTGACCAAACCAATGACATGCTCCCCCTCCTCCCCGATCTTGAAAGCTACTGGCTGGATTGTAATGGAATTTGCTGTGCATGTTCATGCTTAGCAGAGGATGAACCCTACTGACTTTAGTGACCCCATACCCTCTGGCAATACCCACACGCCAAAATGTTAACTTTGCACACTAAATATCTCATAACCTAATTAATACACAGTATTACAGTTTGAACCCTATTGATTTTGTTTGACACCATAGACTTTTCTCTAATGCCTCATTTAGTGATTATATAATAAAGCCCTTTGGGCACCAGCATAAGTCAGGAATGATGTCGAAGCGAGTTGGAAATGCATACGCCTACCTGGTTATGCAATACCTGTTGTACAGTACCTGTGAGTACTTGCTGAATCCGTTGTTGGAGTACCCGTTACTGCAGTACTAATAACGTCAGATATTACAATCAATAGGTGATTTATAAATTGGCACCGGCCTAGTCGGGAACAATTCAAGTTGGGAATGCAATGCATGCCCCCCCACCCCCACCCACCCGTTTAGGGTACCCAGGCCACTCACATACTGTATAAGCGATCGACCAAATATGGAGATACGGTGGTATCGTCAAAAAACGCCAACATTGTGTTGATGACGAACATGGGCATAATGGAAGACAGATGGACCTGCAGAGTTACACTGTACACTGTACAGTATGTCTTGCCAGAAGACTTGCATGCCTGATGCAGGAGGAAACGAGGTGTTGTTGTTCTTGCCAATGGTGCCACAAGGTTTTCTACCTGTCTGCGTGTTTTGTGACGCATACAGACATAGGTTTTGTGAATAGATACAGTATGTGCAAGGACCATCTGCCACTAAAATGTTAAGCCTAAGATCATGGAGCTCTATGGATGGCAATACCAGTCAGTTCAAACCACTTTCATCCGTTTGCATGTAAGGAGCTGCTCAGCCACTAGAGGCCACTACTAACGGGGCTTGTAGAATCTCAGCCTTGTTAATTAGTAACAGCTGCATCTAAACAGCAATGCTGATTATCCATTCCAGTGTCAGTTTGTGTACATCTAAATGCACACATTATATACACTCCAGTGAAAGTTTGTGTAAATATGCACTGTACTCTTTCATGCATGCATGGCACACGCACACATACGCAAACATACACTAACGCCACACAGTATCAAGAGACTGCATAACACAAGTAAAGTGTTTATAGCTTTTAGTGTAACAGGCTCAAGAAACTTGCAGCGAGCATGTTGGTCAGCAGGCCAACACAGCAGTAGTCACAAACAGGGTGACAACACTCCCATTGGGGCCAGTGTGTTCAGGCTGAGTCACATCATAGCAGGCAGGATGAAACAGGAGGGTAAGTGGACACGTCACCTCCCTCCTGCTGACATAGCCTACACTACACCACCTGTTTGGACGTTTCCCACGCATTCTTTCTCACACAGCACTTTTGGTTCTGAGGCACGATCCTGAGGAAAGCTCTGGACAGAGTTTGGTTTTCAGGAGAGTATTTGTTAAATTAAGACTCTAGCTCTAAAAAGGCCCCATCTTAAGGGCCCTACAGACGGGCAGCGGTTGCCGCAGGGGCTCCCGCTAGGATCAGCGGTGGCCGCACCGCAGTGAGACACAAACACACTCGCTCAGCGAGTAAACGCCGCACGGTATTTCACAAAGATGAACACAATCCATCTCTCGCGGCCCGCATGCCCATGCACGAACGAGCACGCTCGCGGGGATTTCGCCCGCTCATCTCGCCGCCTCTAAACTTCTCCGCGCGGCCAAAATAACCACCCGCCTCCCATTGAAAATTCATTACTAGGACGCATTGACCGCGTACCGTCTGGAACCCCACTTGCACCCGGTGCATAATGCCGCACAGCGAAGAGCAAGTGTAATTGTTAGTTTTCAACTGATGCAGTTGTAATTTTCAGTGCCCATGTTGTGTAAGTATGTACTTGAACACATCTATGCAACCTTGGTCTTAAAATGAAATGTGTTCAGGCAAACTGATGGCGGATTGCATCTCAGGGGGAGTGAGAAAAGTCTGGCGCACTAATTTCCTGTTATTTAAAGAGGGTATAGTAAGATTTACCTGCAGTATTCACACAATGCGTGCACACTCTGATTGAAATCAAAATCCTTTCAAATCTGTGCGACCTGATAGCCAAAACGGTTAGGGTGCATACCACATGGGCACAATGACAATTTAGATTCCCGTCCAGCTGCACCATTTTCTAAATGTAAACTCATACTCCCTCTGTCTGTTTTTCCTGTCTCTCTTAAAAAAGTAAAAAACAATGACGGAGTTGTAGATCTTGCCAGCTTGACCCTAACTTCATGGACTACAAAATATCATCCTCGTGGGACGTTCCTGGCTAAATAAAAGACAAACTAATATGAAATTCCATTATTTTTAAACAGTGAAAGCAAAAACGTACTTATTCTATCTGTTCATTGGCTTTTATTGGTGTTTTATTTCTCCTGCTCCATGAGAAGCTGAGGCTTGAGGAGAGCAGCAGGAGTCAGGATACTCTGCTGCCTCTCCTCTGACTCACTGAATGGGGCCTGTGTTATGTAACTGGCAGAAGGTCTCAACAGTATGGACTTGTGCCACTGGAGATGAAAAGGACAATGTGGTGACTCAGCTTGAAACGCACACGCACAAAATCTAAAAAAAAAAAGTTAAAAAAGCCACGAAGGAAAAGAAATCGGACATTCTCACTCTTCCCTTGGTATGGTAATCTGAGCTTGATAGTTTGTAAGGAATATGAGCCGACCGGTGCACTGAGAAGAGCAGATAAATCAATGAGACGTCTACTCCTATGACCTTAACCAACCTCACTTCCTGACTCCATTACCAGCCACCCTCCTCAGGAATATTTATTTAGCATAGTAATACATTCCTCTCTTCCCCCTTCCTGCTTTCATTGATAGCTTGTTTATGCATCCACACACACAGCTATTATTGTCTAGTATCATTGCATTTCCAGTAAGGGATTTCTATGGAGAGAAAGGGGGTGTGACTGCAAGTGTGTGTGTGTGTGTGTGTGTGTGTGTGTGTGTGTGTGTGAGAGAGAGAGAGAGAGAGAGAGAGAGAGAGAAGGGATGTGGGATAGGACAGCAAACTAACCAGCCTGCTGATTCAAATACAGCAAGTAACAGCTGTGTTTGGTTTTTTGTTCTTATTTTCGTATTCATTTTCAACTTACACTGCAAGTTACAAGGCAATAACTATTTTTTTTTTTTTTTTCATTCCTATGGCACCGTTGTAAAAAGGGACACATTTGGTTTGCATCCCCCACATCTGCTATAGCAGGGCAGTTCCCATGCAGTCCCTGCCTCGCTATTGGGAAGCAGCTGCTGCTGTGCCAACAGACAGACAGCTAGTCACAACAAACTGAGGTCAAACTGGCTCCTTCAAGTGGCCATTCTTTCCTGAGCTGCCACCTGCCTATTACAGCGCTTGCCTCTGCTCTAATCGACTGCCGTCGCCCTTTCCCAGCTAATAGACTTACAGCGCGAGGTGATGGAGGAGGGATTGAAATGGGCACGGGCAACACGGACCATTACTCTGGGAGAGATGGCTAGGGACTGCTGTTTGACTGAGGTGTGTGTGTGTGTGTGTGTGTGTGTGTGTGTGTGTGTGTGTGTGCGTGCGTGCGTGCGTGCGTGCGTGCGTGCAAACACGTAGGGAGTCTTACGCAGTGAACACAAAAATTAGAACTGGAAAACACAGTCGACCAAGAGAGCAGTGTTAATGTTATCGACTAAGACTAAAAGACTACAAGAGTTTGATATTTTGTCCATAAGACTAGACTAAAATAATTTCAGAAGACTAAAACTAAGACTATGTGTGTTATTCAAAAGACTAAGATTAAGACTAAATCTAAGTCTAAAGGGGAACACACACCGGACGTGGGCGGCTGCGCAGCGTTGCAGTATTGAGATGTGTGAAGTGCCGTGTGGTAACACCAACTGGATGCGGTGCACTGCAATGCTGGGAAAATAGAACAGCGTTGTATCGGTGCGCACTGCGCTGCAACTTTGGGAAAATAGAACAGCGTTGTATCGGTGCGGCAAGCGAGGCGGCAGACCTGCGCCAGCGTGCGTCTGACGCGGCTGGTGTGGGTTAGTTCATTGAATCGTCCGCCCGCCTCCGCGTCCGGTGTGTGTTTCCCTTAAGACTAATGTCTGTAATACCTTTTACAGCCATTAGTCTTAGACTAGTATGTAACTGTGCAATGAAATTAAAGCCAGATAGATCTTTTATCTTTACATTTGAGAAAAAAAAAAAAAAAAAAAAAAGAATAAAAACTAGAAGCAGTGCTCTTCCGAGCACAGGTCTCCACCAGGCTGTGCGTCCTGGTGGTGCAATCCTGCAAACTTTGGAAGCTAATATTAGCCAATCAGGATGGCATATGAAATATCAGACGGATCGGACTTGATCACATGACTATAGAGATACTGTGTACCGATTTGCGTGATTTTTGGATAAAATCTCAAGGAGTAATATCCAAAAATGTGTTTTACATAAGTCGGCCCAAAGGTGGCGCTATAAAAGGCTTATGTGAAAAATGCAGGGCAAAGGTTTATCGTTAGCTTCTAGGGAGTGCGCTTGCAAAGTTTGAAATTGATCGGTGGAGTTATAGGTAAAACCACAAATCGGCCTGTTATAGCGCCACCATGAGGCTGATTTCAAAAATTTTAAGTGGCATTTCTTCTTCGACCTAGTGGGAACGTGTGTGCGCGATTTCATGATGATTGCACTTTGCGTTTGGGATTTGAGGCATTTTGTTCCAAACGGCTCAATCCTACAAACTTTGGAAGCCAATCTTAGCCAATCAGGATGGAATATGCAAAATCGGACAGATCCGTGTCGATCACATGACTGTGGAGATACTGCCTACCGATTTGTAGGATTTTTGGCAAAAATCTGTAAGACTAGTGCACCAAAATGTGTTTTGCGAACATCGGCCACTAGGTGGCGCTAGAAAAGGCCCATTTGAAAAATTTAGGGCAGAGGTTCTAGATTGGCATCCAGGGAGTGTGTGTGCTCACTTTGGCAGCGTCCGGGCCAACGGCGACTGAGATTAGGTGCTCACAAACTGCGAGCACGCACGGACGCACGGACGGACGGACACACGGACGGAGGGGAAAACATACTCTCCCTCAGCCTTCGGCTGGTGGAGACAATAAACAAGAAAGGGTGATGCGGCAAGACGCACAAAAACACATCCTCCCTGGAAGGTCCTTAGAGGTCAAAGTCAGTGCGGATATAGTTCCAGTAAGGAAAAAAAGGCTACCGTCGTCCTACATTAGGAAGGTAGTCCTTGTCAATCGACCGTTGTGTGTCTCGTTGTACAGCTTGAGAGAAAGCGGTACAAAAGACTTTCCTAGTCTCTCGCATCTCCGCCCTGGGTAGACAAAACGGTCATTTCCTCTCTTACTCCAGTAACTGAAGATCTCAAGATGGAGGGGGTGGGAGGAGTTGTTCAAGATGGAGTCCAACTTCCTAGCCGTTCGCACCTTGGCAACTTCCTCCACCCCCTGCAGAGAGGACCCAACAACAGAGCCCGCTTTCCTCACCAGTCTATTTAGGTTAAAGGTGTCGCCCGCTCTGTTGTTGCCACCCCAGCAGGTTATTCCAAAAAAGAGGACACTTGCCATGACAGACTGGTAGAACATCTGTAGCATCCTATTGCACACGCCAAACGATCTCAGTCTTCTCAGGAAGAACAACCTGCTTTTCCCCTTGCTGTGAATCGCCTCCGCGTTGTTCGACCAGTCCAGTGAACTGTTCAGGTGCACTCCTAGGAATTTGTAGTTGTCCACAAACTCCACCACCTCTCCATTAATGGTGCTTGGCACCGGGGGGACTCTCTTGGAAGTGCGGAAGTCCACCACCATCTCCTTGGTCTTGCTCGCGTTGAGCATACACTGGCCATGTGTTTTGTTTATTCCTTTTATTGAGAACTTAGAAGTTTTGACCAGGTAACAGACAGTAGAAGACAATGACTTGTTCAGAGTTATGTTGTTATATTTAGCCTAAAAAGGCCCATTCCCACTGGGCCAGATAACAGATAAAAAAATCTCTTTCTCCAGATATTTTTCCATTCAAGTGGATGTTAGATACAGATAAAAAAATATATCTGTCACAGATGTATTTTTTATCTGTGACAGATATATTTTGTTTATCTGTATCTACCATCCACTTGAATGGAAAAATATCTGGAGAAAGAGATTTTTTTAATCTGTTATCTGGCCCAGTGGGAATGGGCCTAAATACTAGTCCCAAAAGACTAAGACAAAAATATTTTGATAATTAGTCGACTAAGACAGTAGACTAGTCTAGACAAAATGAAAAAAATGAAAGAATTAACACTGCGAGAGCGAGGGAGAGAGAGAGAGAATCAGAGAGTAGGAGCCGTGTTTCAGGGTTAATTTTAGAAAGTGGACCAGTAGGGCAATTGAGGAAAATGGGACCCTCACTGGAAAACACAGACACACACAGATGAATGGGACACAGTGTGTGTGGGAGTACAGTAATTAATCCTCCTTTCATTCATTCAGAAATAGCCTGTAATTCAGTACACACACACACACACACACACACACACACACACAGCGGATGTTTGTGTGTTGAGCTTCCATCTACAGGTCTAAGGTACAATAAGAAACATGCTCCCTCAATCCCAGGAGATATCTGGAGTGGGGTAAGGTTTCTGGCCAAACAACCTGATACACAAACTCACAAGCACAGTATGTGCATGTGAGCACACACACAAACACACACACACAGCAGAAGGTAACCCGGCACTCATTTCCTCATCTGTATTGATTGCCGGTTCTGTCACTAATAATAACTTAGTGAGACCCCAGAAGGGGTCCCAGAGACATATTTATAACTGGATCGATAAGGCTGTATCTGACCCACAAATCTCCATAGCCTAACATATTACTGGGTGCGTGCGTGCGTGCGTGCGTGCGTGGGGGGATACATTAGCAGTTAACAAAATTTCCATTTGCACTAAAATACTCCCAGGAACAGATTCATGACTTTCCCTAATGTGTGATTTTATGGAGTGTCTTTATGTCTATGTGCATGTTTCTTTGTTACCCATGCCAATGTGTCACCTACCTACCTAGTACCTACCTACTGTACCTGCCGCACGTGCGTGCATGTTCACTGATTAGTGCTCACAGACAGTTTAACTGCCATTATGATCCGAGGATCAGCCAAAATCCTGTATGATGTCCTTTCACACACCTCCATTTCAGTTCCCATAACTGATTGGAGAGTCAGTCACACGCAAAATAGATCTCCTCAATTAATTTAACTAGAAGCTCGGCCGAGCGTCTAGTCGGCGCCCTGGCCAACTCGGGAACAATGTAAATGGGGAATGAATGCCCCGCTAGTATATCTGCCAGCAAGGACAAATGACAAGGACACTAGGGTCAGTGAGGTAGGAAAAAAAGACCCACAAAAAAAACTTTAATTGTGGAGCCCTTTGGCATGTTTAGTGATTAATGTGTGTGCATGGTAGTGTGTTGTTTGGGGGAGGGAACTACAAAATGTGTAAGAGAGATGTATATGCGCACGTAAGTGGGTATGTCAGGTGAGTCCCCTTTGCTGTGATTAATGAACTAAATGTGTGTGTGTGTGTGTGTGTGTGTGTGTGTGTGTGTGTGTGCGTGCGTGCGTGCGTGCGTGCGTGCGTGCGTGCGTGCGTGCGTGCGTGCGTGCGTGCGTGCGTCACACCGTTTTTATGATTATGCCTTCATGCCTCAGGGCATTAGTGCCCGTGGAGACCACGGATGCATGAAAATGACCTTCTTCCAATATATACAGCATGTGTGTGTTTGTGCGTGCATGTGTGGGTGTCCATTAGTGTAAACTTAATACACACCTCCACCTAGTGCTCCCCCAGGGCTTAAAGCATTGGGAGAGATGGAGCTAGTGCATTTCCCTGCACTCCTGCCTCATTCCTGGAAAACTGAGGTACGTTTGGGTTAAAAATAGCTCCCATAAATTGCAGTCTAACGGCCTCTTTGAATCCAGCCATGGTGTTGGGAGTGACGAGTAAAAGATAGCCCTCTACATTGAGAAGAATAATGCCAGCATAAGAGGCTACATTCATATCACATTAAATATAATCAGATTGACCGGCAGGCTGGAGAGGTCCTTCTTTATTAGATTGATGTGGCTCCTTCCGGAAACCGTAGAGACAAGAATGGCAAAAAGCATTCAGAAGGAATGGTTGACGGAAGCCGTGGAAAGGTAAACATAGGAAGTTAAAGAGTTGCATTTTGACAAACCATTGCTTTCCCAGTTAATACTCTCAGTGCCACGTAATGTAATGTACACATGAAGACATTTAAGAAACATGAATCCAATGATGTAAGAGGGGGCTGAGCTCTCAATAAGCCAATGGTTGTTGGATCTATGTAATACCAGGTACTACACGTCACAGTCTCAGGAATGCAGCAAGTGGCACAGGATTGGCACTGAGTACGTAGACAATTACTTACATACAGGTAAACTATAAGGTCAGAAATGCAGTGGTTTATCCATATAACCCCATACTACAGATTAACGTTTTTCTTTTTCTATTCCCCCAAATGTAAGGGAATTAAACTGGGGAGCAACGCTTGGCTTGTATGTAATGCCTGGCCATGGCATATTCCAGGTTATTGGTGCGGATAGCCTTGTGCTCACCAATGCTCACTTTTAGTTGTCTCTTGGTTTGGCCAATGTAGTAAGGCTGCAACAACGAAACGATTAAATCGATAATCAAATCCGTTGCCAATGAACTTGATTATTTATTTTTCTGCAACGAATCGCAAGGTGTTTTCATTGATTAAATGTAGCGTACGGCTACTAAGCTAAGGGGGAGATGAGCCAGCTCTCTTCCTGGCTACCATTTGAGATTTGTGCATGCACACTAGCTAAGTAAGGCTGTAATTCTTGCTTTTGATATTAAAGGAGCGAGAAACCCTGCCTCTTTATTTGTTTTATCAGAATTCAGATTATGAAAAGAAATCTAAAATGTAGGCGTGGTTATCTGTTGTTATGAGGCAAGGGAGCAGAGTAATGCATGTATATCATTATAATTTCTGAAAGTAGCCACAGACTGAGCTGTGCAGCTGTCCGCACTTGCTGTTAGCATTTCGGAAACCATAACTAAAACTAGGCACTGCAGGAAGAAAAATGATAAAAATTCCGCAATTCCAATTTTAGATTTACCAGTAAAAATGTGCAAATCTTTTATGGTTTTAACTTTCTCAGCCATGCTCTGTGGGCTGTTTACCGCACAACGACTTGCTGTCTAATCCGTGGGGACAAACGGAGGTGATAATGGAGTCCGGAGGATGGATGGATGCTAGCACTGTCGGCTATTTTCTGTGTGTCCGTGTGTTTGCGTGTCCGTGTGTCCGTGTGTGTGTGTGTGTGTGTGTGTGTGTGTGTGTGTACGCGTGTGTGTGGTAACAGTGCGCGCACACACGACGTTCACAAGCACAGAACATAGCTGATCTACAAACTCACAACACGCCATGGAAGCGTCGCTTTGTGAACTTGTAGACCGGCTATTTTTACTCTTACTCGAGTACACGTTGAATTACGGACGTTTAATTGTATTGAGTGGTTCTACATTGCAGTATTGATTGACTCAAGTAAAACATTTGAGTATATTTTCCACCTCTGTGTCAGACAACAGGCTGTCTGTCTGTCTGTCCACAGCAGCCGCACAACGTTCTGTCACGGCATGTAAACACGGTGGTGCCGGCTCGGAACGAGACAACGAGCCATGGCTAAAATACTCAAATGGAATATATCAGACTAAAACCATTGAAAATACTATACCCTAAACTATACCCTAAAGTCAGACTTGTGAAAGAGAACCAGGAAACAGACAGTCACTACACAGTGTGACTGCGGGTGCTCTCTGGTCAGAAACGCAAGTACAGTGAAACCACGCCCCCCCCCCCCCCCTTTATACAAATCTATATAAAACAAACGTTAAAATTAATTAGATCAGGCACATCACACCGAACTAATGGAATGCAGTGAGCAAATATGTAATGAGTGGCGCCAAATATTTATTTTCTACCCAGAAACTGGAAGTACACAGAAATAGCTACAGAGACAGCAGAAAGCTCTGAATCCACAAGCCTATGGGCAAATTGAACCATATAATTGCCCCCTATCACAAGTGACTCATTTATGTAATATATATTTATAGAAAAGGTGATTTTGGGTTTCATGGCACTTTAATCGCTAAAAATCCATAATCAATTGTATTATGCCAAGTATTAATATAACTAACTACTTACACGAAAACTTTCAGTCAGGCTTCAAACCAGGCCACAGCACAGAGACGGCTCTCCTAAAAGTTTTTAATGACTTGATTTTAACAGTTGACTCCGGTAATTCCGCAATCCTCGTACTTCTGGACTTGTCAGCCGCTTTTGACACCATTGAACACCATATTCTTTTACATAGGCTCAAACATCACATTGGTATTACAGGTGCAGCTCTTTCATGGTTTGAGTCCTATCTTTCAAATAGGACTTTTTCTGTTCACCTGGGAGAATTCTCCTCGCCTGGGGCCCCCCTAACATGCGGGGTCCCCCAGGGCTCCATTTTAGGCCCACTCCTATTTTTATTATATATGCTGCCCCTAGGGTCAATTTTTAAAAGACACAATATACCATTTCACTCCTACGCTGACGATGTCCAAATTTACCTGCCCATAACAACAAACTCCGCAAACTCCTTCCAATCATTGCTCACCTGCCTCCACGACGTAAAAACCTGGATGGACAAAAACTTTCTCATCCTTAATGAAAATAAAACCGAAATCATCCTATTTGGCCACAACACCATCACACCCTGCATTATCCCGGACACTCTCACCCCTTACATCCGCTCCTCTGCAAAAAATCTTGGTGTAACCTTCGACTGCAATTTCAAATTCAATCAACACATTAGCTCCGTAGTAAAAAACAGCTTCTTCCAGTTAAGACTTCTGGCCAAAATTAAACCATATCTTCCCCGTCATCAACTTGAAATAGCCATTCATGCGTTCATCACATCTAGGTTGGATTACTGCAACTCATTATACACAGGCATAGAGCAGGCATCACTTAAGCGCCTACAACTCGTACAAAATGCTGCAGCCCGTCTCCTCACCGGTACCAAAAGACGCGAACACATTAGCCCCATCCTTGCCTCCCTTCACTGGCTTCCCGTTAATTTTAGAATAGATTTTAAGATGCTTTTATTTACGTACAAATCAATAAATGGGCTTGCCCCTTCATACCTCTCTGCCCTCGTGGAACCCTATTCTCCAGCCAGGGCCTTAAGGTCCGCTGACCAGTTACTCCTGGAAGTCCCAAAACAAAGGTTCAAAAAGAGCAGGGGTTACCGGTCTTTTACGGCCACGGCCCCTCGACTATGGAACAGTCTACCTTTTAATATTAGATCTGCCCAGTCAATTGGTGTTTTTAAATCCTTATTAAAAACCCATTTGTTTTCCCAGGCTTTTAATTGCATTTAAATTCAAACCACCCAGTTGTTTTTAATTGCTCTTAATTGCATTTAAAGTAATCTTTTGTTTTGTTGTTTTTTCTAATTGTTTTCCTGCATCTTTGTTTCCTTTTTAAACTCATTTGATGATTTGTATTGCCTGTGTCTTTTAATGTTGTACAGCACTTTGGTTCAGCTTGCCTGTTTGTAAACGTGCTATATAAATAAAGTTTGATTTGATTTTGATTTGATATTGAAGCAACCCATTTGTTTCCAGCAGTATCCCTCAGCATGGCTTGAGGCCACTCTATTCAATACATCATCAAAATTTCAACGACCTTCAATTAAAAGGACATGAAATAAGCCTCTTTCTGTTGAATTTACTACAAAGAAAAAAACCTACCTGCTACCATATTGGATATAATGTGCTGAATTTATTTTATTTTATTTATTTATTTTGGTGTAAAAACTCAAATTAAAGAAAGAGGAATAAAATAGCACTTTCCATTTCATGGTCAAGATGTAGAACTGAAAATGATTAAAAAAAGGGGGGTGAAGGTGCCCTAGGCTAGGGCTAAGCCACCACAAGAGAAAGGATTCAACGTAACACTGCTTGCATCAGAAGACACCTTTAATGAGGCCACTTTGTTGACATTTGGGTCCAAATGAGAGTGCTGGGGAAGGTTGTTAGACCGAAACGTCAATGAAACACTTGAAGCGAGCAGCCTCATTAGGTGTCTTCAAGTGCAAGCGATTTGCAGAGATGTTATTTTCTCTGATGACTGTCAATGTGTCTTTTTATTTCATTTATATAGTAGAAAAGTGAGCTTGTAGATCAGCTATTTTTGCCAAAGAGTGGTAATTATTTGTTGTTGTTGCTCCATCTAGTTGTAATCTTCTTAGTATCATTAAAAATGAGGGTTCAGCCCTCAACGTAGGGGACCGATGACATCGCGTTTTCTTAATCTTTGTGTTCTTCTTAACTCATTGAGTGCCTATCCCGAATTAGTTCGGGATATATTATCGCATACCAGAGTGCCTATCCCGAACATGTTCGGGATATTAAAAAAAAAAAAAAAAAAAAATTGAAAATTTTTTTTTTAATTTTTTTTTTTGGACCCCATCAAATCTAGTGAACATGATTTCAATCGCGATTTTGCATGTTCCACCCCCATACAACCCCATCTAACATACAGGGCAGCCATGTTTGTTTACATAACATGTAAAACATAATGGCGATTATCTCAAGAATGCCTGAACGGATTTCCAATCGGATTTTTTTGTTTGAAAGCTGTGAACAAACTGCACAAATCCACTCCAATGCAATCCAGGATTGCATTGGATTTTTTAGAGCTCATTCTTCTCTGTTTTTTTCCCATGCATGAGGTGTGCAAGGTTTAATCATGGCTAAGTTGACGAAAATAAGGCTTCTAAAATGCTTGGTAGCCAATAGCTAACTTCAAGCTAACTTCATCCTCTTCCTGTACATGCACAAAGGAAAGTGTTCAGGCAAGTCATGGCTGCAGGGCTTCTGCATATACCAGCATATCTCTATGGGATTTTCTATGGCCACTGGGCGCCCTCTAGTGGTGAAAGGGGTGGCACTCAAAGAGTTAATTAACGCCAAATGCATTTTGGGATAGTTTTCGCTAATAAGCAATGTGATAACTGCAGTCTTAATCGTCAAGACTGTTCATCCGAGGTATATGAAATGATAAATGAGCAAGCTTCTTTCTGTCAACAAAGCAAACAGAACGCTACCAACATGGGTTGTTGTGGTGTCACAAACATTAACTCCACTTCCCATAGAAAAACTAGTGCTCTTCAACATGATTCATGAAGGCTCTCCATCTGTACAATAGTACGGTTACGTTTGACACTTTGAAGTTATAATTACGTCTGCATGTAACACTACACTACACTACGGATTTAGCTGTGTATAATACCTGTAGAAAACACCTCTGTCTGTCTATCCGTCTCTGTGCCTCACCTCCATAGCACTGCAACAGTTCAGAGCTCTGCGCTGTGAAAATATTTACACTACGTGAAGATTGGCAGGTGTGTGTGTGTGTGTGTGTGTGTGTGTGTGTGTGTGTGTGTGTGTGTGTGTGTGTGTGTGTGTGCACGTGCGCGTGTGTGCTTGTGTGTGTCTCTCAAAATAAATGTCATACCTTGCTTCAATAAAGCAGGTTAAAATGGGGGCAAAGGAAGCAAGGGGTGTCAGTCAGGGTCGGGAGTTAAGAGGTAAAGAGAGAAAAGAAGAGAAGTGAGGGGGAGTTAGAAGAGCGAGAAGGCAAAAGGTGTGGGATTGAAAGAGGGGAATAATCATGGCTTCTGTAAGGCATCCTCTAGGGGAAAGCAGAGCTCCTGCTGGGATGGAGTGATGAATTTAAAAGTAGAAGGAGGCAAGGGGAGGGAGACAGGGGAGACTGGGAGATGAGGGAGGTGAGAGAGGCAATGATGCAGGAGACAGATTTTCAAAGTGGGGGTCGCGGCCCTCAAACTTACTGTCAGTAAATTTAGTTGCCAAAAAAACTAAAAAACATTAACATCAGGGACTAGTCTTCTTTTGTCTACCACTCTCCAAAGATAGGTCAAAGTACAGGGTCAAGAGTAGGGATGTCGCTCTCCCTCCCCGACCGCGTCCACGGGTGTGTCGCATTAACGACGAGTAGTGTATTTTGGGTTGTGTTTTATTGTCAATGTTGACAAAATCACCGCACACGAGGCGACGCTGCCATTAACAAGCGAGCTTTCGTGTCAAGCATGCTGCAAAGGCTGAGGTAAACAAAACACATCCAGTCAGCGCGCACTGCTATGACGCGTGCATCAGACCAGTCCAGCAGTGTTTCTCAAACAGTATTCCGCGGACCTGACTAGCGCCGCATGCATGCGAATCTGCGAAGCATGCATGCACAACACAGACATGCACTCGTCTCCGACACACACACACACACCGGTCCTCTCACATTTGGAAAACATTAACGCTTATAATGTTTTTGAACAAGCGATTAAGACATTTTTGGGGGGAAAACTTTAGAAAAATAAAGATAAAGATTTTTCGACTCATACTTTTAGAGTTGCGGTGAGCATGAGTCGATTTCCGAGTCGACTTTTTTTCACATCCCTAGTCAAGAGAAGATCAGTGCTTTAAGTCTTGGGGGACTGAACCTTGAGCCTTACAGTTGAAGGATGGTCTCCCTAAACTCGTCCTGACTTCCCCTAATTTTAACATCTTCTTATTGTAGAACTGCCATCTTACATCAATGCTGCTCTGAGAAGAGATGATAATATAGCTGCTATAAACTGAGTTAATGTGGACAATCAAGACAGAAAGGAAGGTGAAATTGAAACCTGCTGACAAACTGCTGTCTAATTGGAGTAGTCATCCAGTTACTAAAAAGCTCCAGAACAAGACCAAAGCATGTGGCTGGCATGTTCCTAACGGTGGGACTGCTTAATATAGAGATAAGTCCTCTGTGTCACCAGCCAGGGCCCCCATCCATCTTCATTAAAGCTGTCTACAATCGTGGAGTGGCTTTGATGAATGGCTTCCTCTGTACTCGGTCTGCTCTTATTTCCCCCCACCTTCCTGCTCCCTCTTTCACATCTCGTCCTCTCCATTTCAGCTGGATTCATCTCACGGTATCTGTGCTGTCTCGCTATTCCCTCATTCCCTCCTGTGCACTCCATCCCATTACCTTGATGTCTATTGGTCTCTAAGGGGAGCCGGTATTTGCGCTTTATCTACTTAAAGAGACGATGAGCGGGGACCTTTTGACTAATTCAGGCTGTTCACGGAGAGGGCGCCAGGGATGTCTGTGTGTGTGTGGGAAGGGGGGGACTTGGCCTTGGGCGGGGAGGTGTGCTTTTCGGTACAGCAGAACGCCACTGGCAATTATACTTTATTCCCATGTAGTTTTACGTCATTTAATGCCAAAGGTATAACACAGCAGCATAAAGATTATTTTGTAACCTCTGAATGAAAAATCACACCCAGTGTGAAGTGAGCGGTACTATTTATGAGTTAATTTCATTAAGCATCCTACGAAGCTTGGCCAATGTGGGGTGTTGCGGGACATAATATGTCCCGTATATATACAGGACAGACAGAAAATCCAGATAACAGAGAGTGAGAGAGTGTGTGTGTGTGTGTGTGTGTGTGTGTGTGTGTGTGTGTGTGTGTGTGTGTGTGTGTGTGTGTGTGTGTGTGTGTGTGTGTACAGTAAATATGTACTATATAATGATATACTGTATGTTCTGTTCTGCCCCATCTTGGTCTCTCCTTGGCTTGCCAGTCTCAACCCTCTTTGACCCTGTCAGCCTGTGTTTACCGAGGCGTACCACCCAGGGCTAGCTCTGCCATGGCCCATGATCCTGTCAGGGGGCTGAGACCACACAGGAGCTTCGAAAGGCTATACATGTGCACACACACGCACACACAACTAAATCCCTCCATCACACTTGTGTTTTGGCTGTCCAGCAAGGCCTGTGTGACAGGGAACAGGGGCTCTGGTCTGCTATGGTAACGCTTCAACAGCTCTGTGTTAGGACAGAAAGCATGCAGACAGAATTAATATTAAAGTCATTGCAAAGTACCAGGGAGTGCGGGTGAAGTTCCTGCCCACCACCACGGAGAGTACAGGTTCAAATCCTCGGCAGTGCATCCAGCTTGGCCGGGTGCTTCAAAGAACATGACTGGCTGGCAATCTCTGTCCCTGCATTAGTGGTTCCCACAGATTAGTCAGGGAGCCTGTTCAGCTGTGAGTAGAACTGAGAGGCATAGCGTGTTCCTCTATATGTGAAATTCCTTGCTGTCTGGTGAAAAGAAGAGGCTGGACAAGTGGTTGTCTATGACTACCTGTAAGGGTTGACTAGGACTACCTTTAAAAAAAATCACTGAATAGAACCCCAAAGGACGATATGCTACATCAAAATAAAAATATCACCAATGTGTGCATGGTTTTTTAGCCATAGACATTGCTCCCACCTGGCCGACACTTGACCTTTGATACTACTGTTATGTCAGAAATCTCTAATGTAAGGTCCAAATTCCATGTAGTCCATGCAGTTTAAAACAAACATATTTGCTCGTACCGTCTGATGTCCGGTATTTGCACAGCTCTGTATTATTCTATATCAGGTATGCTATTACACTCGTATGCACCAGTCGGAGTTAGCACTTATCAGTCCTGGGAAGGACATTAACACCCAACTAAAACCACATTCATTTCCTCCTCCTCTTTCGACATCACACACACTAATACCCACTGTGACGTTTAAGTAGCACAGGTTTCTTGTCAAGCTAATTTAATTAAAGCCTGATGCAGCGAGCTGTGGAAAGAAAAAGCAAGGCAGCAAGAGGAGAAAAATAATAGAGAAGAGAGCAGTGAGGAGAGAGACACTATAGATCACATGTCCTCAGCCTGTGGCGGGGTGTGCAAGCCCTCTTCTAATCGTGAAAAGGCTCTCCCCTCCTCTTAATGATGCTGGGGCGGAGAGAGAATGTCACACTATGCTTGACTGTTCTCTGAGGATTCAGAGGAGCTTCCATCACTTTAGGGTGGTTATGAAACAGAAATGCTTCGTATCTTAAACATAATTGCTCTCCAATCATTCTTTGCCAGTGGGTGTTTCGGCGTGATCTATTTAATTCAGTGCAATTCATACCACTGTTAGTCAACATAATACAGTACATCTTCCGGGGAAGAACATGGTTCTTGCGCTCTCCTGTGGTGGAAACTGCAGAGGGAGGGCCAGTTTACTAAGCCTAGAGTAGAGGGTTTAAGTGGTTAATTTACTGCAGTAATCAGGTGTATTAAACTCTAACCGCTAGACCTACTGGGAGTATAGCAAACTTGATGAAATTATGTGCACAAGTGCAGTTAGTGATAGCATATCTTGGGTCTCTGAGGCAACTGGATGTAAAGCTCACTTTACAAAATATAAAAAGGTATTATAAGAAGTGGCTGCCTGGAGATGCTCTAATGTCCAGGTGTGCCACAGAATACTTGGATCATATTTGACTTTGTAAAATGGACCTGAGTTGCACTGTACTTGGTGCTTTCTTTTTCAGTCTACACACCAAACACCAAAAATGGCAGATCTACAAGCTCACAACTCGTCACGTCGTGATGCATTGTAAGCTTGTAGATCGTCTATTTTTGGCAAATGTTTCCCCTCAGACTGGGCATGCTGGGGTTAAATGTCAAGTGTAAAGTTATTTTCAATCTGCCCTCGGGACATTCTCTCAAGTTTTCCTCCTGACATAATGTATCTTAGGGGGAAAGATTTACATGTATACAGTATGTACGGTAATATGACATAAATGTAAGGTGCTATAAAGTAACAATGTAATTCGGGAGTGCCGTGGAGGGGTGCCCTGAGCCAAACATGTTTGAGAATCACTGCTCTAATAATGTACGTCCATCCAGGCGGTACTTGCAGTATGGACAACCCTGTCAGGCATTTTTGCAAATTGATTTAGGTAACAATTTCTTTAGAAATTATCTGAAAAGTGAGTTATTGTTATGGTTGCTGCTATGGTCTATCTGTGTCTGATTTGTCTGAATGTCTGGTAGATTATTTATTTTATCACATTATGCTGCTCTAACGCCTCAATTTCCCTTCAGAGATTAATAAAGTATCTCTCATCCCATCTCATATTACATTTTTTGTCAGACATGCTTTACAGACAACAGGTTGGGAATCGATGATAGAAGGTAAAACCTTAACTTCACAAAAGATAAAGTTTGGTGTTATCCAATAAATATCAAATTATAAAGTACAAATCAAAACCATTTCAACACCTCAGGAGGGTGTAACCTAGCATCATCTTTGGTATGGTTATTTGTGATGGTAATAATTCAAAGATGAGCAGCAGGGTGGAAAAAACTGCCATGAAAAGATCCCATGGTAGAGCAGTGTGAACAAGTGGCTGATAGAGATATCAGAGATGATGAGAAAACACCAGGGGCCAGCAGGCCATTAGAGCCTGGGATAGAGGATGCAGGGAATTGAGGAGGAAGGGAGGCGAGGAGGAGGTGGAGAACATTAGCTAGCGATTGATTTATAAGAACAGCAGTTCTGCTAATTGGCAGGGAGTCATGGGTGGAGGAGGTCCCCGCTTTCTAGAGCAATCAGATCTAAAATGGGGAACAAAGTGGTCTCAGCGACAGTGGAAGAGGTTGTGGTGGGATTGAGTGAATGATAATTTGTCCTGGCATACAAAACAGATCTGCACTAAAATGTATATTACGATCGGTGGGTCGGATGACTTTAATAACTTACTGTTCAACAGGAGCCATTACAGAGTAGCATAGACTGTTTAGTAATTTCCTATCTGCACAGTTGATGTATCAATATTGACAGTACCATACTTACATAAATAATATATCAAATGTGCTATACAGAAGAATAACACAACTAAGAATCTAAAAGCCCTGCTATCGGTTGTGTGGCTCCTTAAATCCTACCTGATCCAAGTGGCTGAAGCAACCAACTGTGCTACAATGAGTCACATGTGGGCTAAACTTGTAGCCAACAATAGTCTGGCAAATGAGCAGGTGTTCCGTTGGCTGTTGATGTTCTCAACTTTAATGGAAAAAATCAGTTGAAAGTTCTAACTAGCCAGTGTTTGACTGGCCAACACCCCCATCCAAGACCCATGTGCTTAGCTGGGCTAAAAAGAAAAGCCATACAAGATTTAATGACAAACTGTCCTGAAAACTGTCTTCCTAGTCCCTCATTTCACACTCTCATTCTAATACTAAAAACACAAGTGTACATGTTAATTATGGTCTAATTATTCCTTCAAACTACAACCCTCTCAAAACAAACTAGCCAGACTACACTACTACTCACACAATTTACAATTTAGGCATTTAGCAGACACTCTTAATCCAGAGTGATTCACAATAAGCCAGGACAGCACAAGGTAATACCTCAAATGCATAGAAATAGTAATCTAACAACATAGGTAGACCAACGTAAGTCGAACAGTAGAATAACCAAAAATTCAATCAATTATCTGTACATCGAAGCTATACACACTATAGGACGCCAGGTCAACAATGACCTGGCATCAGTCTATATAACATGGCATCTTTAGCCTAGGACTCACCTAACCCCTGAGTGGAATGGCCCAGGGTAGAGGACAGAGTACAGCAACTTGCAAGGGGCCTGGTTTTCAAGATACTCGAGGGACCAGTGCCCATGTACCTGTCAAACTACTACATGTCATCCTCTTCTTAGAGACCAATGTATTGTGTGTGAGTAGTATCATGTGTACAGGCTTAGACACTAGACAGTCTACTTGTCTGGGGAACAAGACCTGACAACCAACCCCAAACACGTTGGGTAAAGGTGTATACAATGTCTATGTTCAATGGCAATACCTTTACATTTGCAAATACTCCCATGCTTGTACACATCCATACATACTGTATGTGTACGTACATAAACACACAGGCAAGCACATACCCATCACTGACCGAGACATTTGACTGCCAGAATAGCCTGTATACTGACTGACTAGTTCATCATCCACTATAGATAAGATATATTTTAGCCACTAAAATTATACTTTCTACCATATCCTTTGTAAGAAACGGTTTTTAAGCCATTGCACTAAAACAAAATATATTCATTTCCTGTATGGGAGTGTAACCCACAGCATACCAAAAGCCTCAACACTGTATGATGCATGACATGTCACTGGTGTACTGCAGTGTTTGACAGAAACAATTTCCACTTTCTCCTAACAGTCATGCATGGTTGTTAAGCCCTGCATTCGTTCAGAGAGAACAAAAAGGGGAGAGTGCTGGGGTTCCTACTGTACTATGAATCATTGAATTGCGCGTAAGCTAGCATGTAGTACAGACGAGGACCATGCACTAGTCAGGTTGGAAATCAGTGGAGTAGCTCAAATGACTGACAAGAAGACAAAAGTATCTTATGGAAACTTTGGGAAGGGTTGGAAATTTGGCACCGTTACCACTCTCTTGCCCCCTCTGAAGATCAAATGGGATTCAACTAGGGCTGTTGTAATAATCATTTTCCAAATCAAACAATCTTGCATTCTAGATGTGAGACTTGAGCAGGAGATAGAGCTCCAATAAACTTAGGGGCAGATTTTCAGAAGGTGGGAATTCAGGGAGAATATTGTGTTGAAAACAGATGAGAAAATAGGGGGGGTGGTTGATGTTTGACCATTTGCCTGGGCGAACTTCAAGGTCCATACACACCGGGGGCGAATTAGCGAATAGCGAATTAGCGTATAATTCGCTTTTAAAAACAAATCTTATAAAGTCAATGGAAGCATCCACACCAAACGCGAATTTCGAAAAGGCGTCTGTTTTTTATTCACCCTTGTGTTGAATTTAGCGAACATTCGCTGGTGAACTCCTCTCTCTCTGTGTATCAATGCAAGATCACTCTATCCTTTTTAAAGAGAGAGAGAGCACAGAGTCTTCCCTTTGTATTGAGGCTGAGGGGAACGGTGTTTCTATCTCCTTTTCCGTGTCTCTCGTCTGTGTGGCTACTTGGAAAAAGTACTCGAATGTCTTAAAGCATGGTTTATGTATGTTTTATTGTAGGCTAATTTATATCTGCAAAAAGACGAATATTTTAAAATAAAGTATTAAATACAATAGGATCCGAAATGTAGTGGAGTAGAAGGAAAGTACTGGAAATTGGACTCAAGTACAAATACCTACAAGTACAGGCTACTCAAGTAAATGTACTTTTAGTTACTTTACACCACTGCTGCTGCTGCTGAGTGGAGGGGGAACGGTGAACACGCGTTGTCGTCTCTTCTGTGATGTGATGGGTTGTGTGCCCGGTGCTATTCTTTTTTTTCCCTTTTTCTTGTTTAATAGGCTAACAACCACAGCCAGGTCATCATCACTTGAGGATGAGCTTGCAGATCAGCAATTTTTTTTAGCAAGACACTTCAGTTCGAATTAAGCAATAAAACAAGTGAGAAAAATCACAGGCAGTCTGAAATACCCCCAGGTGGTAAACCTAGATTCTGCCGCCAGGCCCCCAATGGATGAGGTCTGTCCCAGTTTCCACACTTATCCTTGTGCAGATCCATTGACCAAAATCTTTATTCAACAGAATGAAACTTGTTGGATTGCAATGTGAGTGGACACCAGCATGATAGAATAGAAAGTACACTTCATGTTATGCAGGAAGTGTAGATTTAATATCTCTGGGACCATCTTGAGTCATACCCTGTCCCCTTCTGCTGTACATCCTCTCCACGGTCTGCCTCCAGGAAACTCGATGCCAGCATGCACACACAGAGACACACAAACACACACCAACACAGCTAGGGTGTAGTAATAATAGTCACACAACCAGTCATTTGTCCCCAAGCGCTGCGGACACTGAAACACAAAGTGGCTCAGCCGCTGAGAGGTGACTCATTTTAGTGGAGAGGAGCCAGGAATCCAGGACACAGGAGGAAATCATTACAACCCTGCTGAATACAGAGTTCAACTGACCTTAAAGGAGCTTTAAGCGTTTTCCCTAAAAGTCCTTCCTTGCGTTCTAAAAGGGGCATTCTCGCCGCTTCCCTCCTCTAAGGGGAAACGTGGAGCATACTATGCCAGGAAAATGCCTCCCACAGCAAAACAGAGCTACCAGACCAGACCCCCTCGAGCCCTCACTGTTTTGGTCAAGCATTCAGACCTGTATTTGTTCTCTTGGGTGTATGCCACACATGCACTCGCCCACTTGTGGAGACTATGGTGAAGGATGACTCATCTAACCAATGTAACCATATCACATTTTTCCAAATCTCAAAAGACGTGCCTATGGTTTTTGCACAACTGAAACTTCTTTCATTGTAATGGGGCTGTTAAGTCTGACATCATTTTGTAGGCAGAAGAGAACTTTTGCCCCCCAAAAAAGCGAATCTTTTTACTATTTTTACTATTTACGAATTTTTCTTCTCTTTGTTGTTGAAAGGAAAGTGGTAGAATTATACTTTAGTAGTTATTTTTGTCTCGGATCTGTTGAAATAGCGAGGGACAGATATTGACAATAAATCTGCTTGGAGGTCTGACTACAAAATGATGTCACGGCTTAAAAGCCCCATAAGGGGTTTTGCACCACAACCCTAAAATAATATACATCTTTATATAGTTGTCAGTGTACTGATCTCGCTGTCTGTTTGCGCTGTCTGTTTTGCTCAGAATTGCTTCTGTTCTTCCTTATATATCGCATTAATTCATGAAAATTGCTAAGTGTGAGTTATTCACACTTTCCAAACTTATTTACTGCCTTTCCCATAACTCAAAATGTAGATATGACTTTAGGCACTGTTCTTATTGAAACTCATAATCATATATAATCATTATATAATCGTATAATCATCTAAAACAAATCACTTAGTGCTCTTTTTTAAGACACACACAGACACACTCAGATGGGACAATGTGCAGATATGAAATCCCCAACACAAATAACTAGATATGTTATGGCTTTAACAAAACAGAAGATGGATTAAAACAATTGATAAGATACCCCCAGATGAGTAAAAGCCTTGTACAGTAATAGAACAAATACCATATAAATCTTCAATACTCCGTTTGTCCACTGTGATTATTGCAATGCATTCTGTTGCACTACACACTTGCTTCATCACTTTGACATTTAATGAGCAATCCCAGAGCCCACCCATCACTCGGGCTGTCACAATTATTACATAATCGTCTAATTGCAATTATTTGACATAATCACGATTATTTTTCATCATTGTCATAATCGCATGTTGAAAAACGTTCATATATTTTTTTTAAAGTAAAAAATAGTGGAAATACCAGATCTACAGTGAGCTTGAAGATTTCCACTATCAATGTTCTTTTTTAAGTATAAGGTTGTCAAATGTCAGTAATTTCTTTGTATATTTAGGTTATGCGTCATATCTACCATGTGCAACTTCAAAGCCTAAAAGCCAAACAGAAATGTAATTGTCAACAACAAAAACACAATTAAATCGTTAATCGCATTTATTTGAGTGACAATTAATCGTCATGTAAAATGTCATAATCGTGACAGCCCTACCCATCACACACACATTTTTCTCTCTTGTTTTAGAAATGAACCCGGTTTTCCTGCTCTCTTTCCCGTTTGTGTTGTCCCGATCATGCCTCTGACAAAACGCTCACAAATACATGTGCAGTGTGGCGAGGAGCTGTCATAAAACACTTCTACTGCACAGCCGGCTGAGACAGACAGCCACATACTAAATACCTCACCTCTCATGTTTCACTGTCTCTCTTGTACATGCACACACAAACAGAATTCTGCAAAGTCTCTCAGCCAGCAAGCTTAACGTGATCTTTCTCTTTGGCACACACAAAAAAAGAAAAACAACTTCAAATGCATTTTATAAAGAACAGAAAATTGCATGCTAGGTTTAGGGCCTGGAATGATTACAGACACCGCACTATACTATTATCACCCAACACCTAGGCTGAAAGAAAACACATTTCAACAACAGCAAAGCAATAGATTTTGCTAACTGGTGGTAATAAACAGGGCTGGGTATAAACCATGATGACCGCACTGCAGTAACCTGTATATCACCATAATCTAGTGGTAATCCTCCCTAACCAGACAGATTAACGCCGGATGGCCCGCTGTCTCCAAAGTGTCTTCTAGTGGGATATTTATGAGGTAATCAGCAGGCGCTGCGAAAACTGATCAATAGCCGCTCTACCGCGTCTCTCTGGGTTTCCTCTCTATTTTTCTGCTGCTTCTTTGGTCTCTCACTCTTTTGTCTCTCCTTTTCGCTCTTCCTCTCTCTCTCCCCCACCCTTCTGTCTCACCCTCACCTCCCTGTATCGTTCCATCCTTCCCATAGGGATCCCATTGCCTTGACCTGTATCTTTCCGGCTAAGCACATTGTTTATGGATTTCACAGTGGGTTGTCCATAAGTCTTCCGGTGTGCTAATGTTGTTTTTTTCTCTCTCTCCCTAGAGCTCCCTGTGGACCAAGCACAGAGCTAGATCACTGAGACCGTTTCCACATTAGATTTACTCACTCCATAGATTCCTGCATATTGTTGCATCAGTTGAATTTGACCAGAATCCTTTTTGGCTTAATTAAGGGTCTTTCAAAAAGGGGCTAATACAGGGGGCGAGTCACTGCTTAAAAGGGAAGTGCAAGCCCCTCTTACCCAGACCAGATCTGAGGTGAATTTTAATTAAATGAATCCAGAAAATGATAAAGGTCTGACTCCCGCACAGCGTCTAGGAAAAAACACTATTTATTCAAACAACATTTCAGTCCGAAAAGGTTACAGGACAAACATTTTGTGAGCACTTTAAAATCCTTCATTTCTGCCTTGCCTTTCTGTCTCCTGCAGTTTGGTTTTGGGAATTGCTGCAGTGATAAGAGCAGAGTCTTGTAGCCAATCAGAGGTTAAGTATTTGAGCTGCAGTGCACTGATAAATAATGCAGAGACAGTTAGTAGACAGTGGACAGCAGGGATTCAATGGCTACATCAAGGCCGGAGGGGCAAACAGCAGAGAGAGGGTTGGTGGTGGGACAGGGTGGGGTGAGAGGTATTGCTGTATTTGACACACAGAAACACTATCCGACAGACATATTTGAGGACTGGTTAGGTAATTCTTTGACAGTTGACCACATTAGTTTCAGCTATAATTATTCCATCAGCAGGAACTTAACCACTGTTCATTAGGGGTGGATATTGGCAAGAATCTTACGATGCAATACGTATCACGATTCTTGGATCACGATGCAATAGTATCACAATATATTTCGAATCTTTGCGATATGATACTATTGCGATAATATTGCGATCAGCTTTAAAATCCCTAATGTTGTTTTCGTCGTTCGCAGCCATTTTCTCGAGAGACCTCACTCACTGAACCGTGGGAAGGGGAAGTAGCTACTATAGTACAGCGACATCTAGAGGCAGCGGAGTGTCAGGACTTCTACCATTGGTTCCTATGCTTGGGAACAGATTTTATTTTCCTCAAAGTATCACGATACTACGGCCTGAAGTATCGATACAGTATTGGCAAATAAACTATCGTGATGTATTGCCATACCGATTATATTGCCCACCCCTACTGTTCATTTCACAATATAATCAAACGATATCTTGCAATGGGGAGAATTCCTGCCTTGAAAGGCTTCAGACAGTGACAGAACACAGGTAGGTGCAAGAGAGTGAGACTGACAGAAAGAAAAACTGGTGCACGAGAGTGAGACTGACGGAAAGAAAAATGAGTGAGCATGAAAGAATAAAAAAGCAAGGCACGCAGACGAGGACAGAGAATGAAGAGAGTCTGAAGGTTAAGTGAGACATTTTAATAGAAGTAATTTCATGAATTTCTTTGATCCCAGGGTTCTGAAACAAAAAATAAAAAACAATCTGCGCGTGACGGAATCTGCCCCCATTCTCTTTCTCTTTTATTTTAGCTGCATGCCTCTGGAGAAGCTGGTGCCAGACAGCCATGCAAAAACAGCAAACAGAAGAGTCTTTTCAGGTAAGGCTGATGGATAGCGTACATAGATTAGATAGGCATGGCACCTTACAATAGAAACCCCTTGAAACAGGATGGTTTAACAGAACATTGTTTGTAGTACACTGCTACAAAGGAGAAGATAACATATTACTCCTATTTTAACTTCACTCGTTTATTTTAGTCTTCATTTAAAGACTTTTCTGATAACTTTTATAGCACTTCATGGCCTGGCCTGATTTTATTATTATTTTATTACTATTATTTAAATCGATTATTTCCATTATTTGACAAACCTACCCTGAAATCTTCTAAAATTAAAGGCGCGCCTGTAATGTGGAAATTGAGGGCACCAAGAAAGCTCAAACAAATCCTATAAGAGACTATTGTATCTGTATGTTGGGCTAGAGTGACAAAGGATGAAGACATTTAACCTGAGCCTCTGTTGGCCCACTGCCAAGAACGTACATGAAGCAGCTTTGCACCCAGCAGTCAGGTGTCACTTTTATTCAAACTCTTTATGAGTGACTGGCTGCTAGCTAGATATGATAGTACTACATCAGATGGACCACACACACACACACACACACACACACACACACACACACACACACACACACACACACACACACACACACACACACACACACACACACACACACACACACAAAATGTATGCAGAACTTGTAAAAGATATATTGCATATTTATGATGTAATGTTAACCCTAGGACAAAATCTATTAAAAGGCTGTTTTAGACCGTATGTGCCACATTCTGGCCATGTCATGTCTGCAATGATATTGTTTCACCCAAAAGGTCAACCACTCAGCAATGAAAAGTGTGTTTTCATTGCACCTGGCTGGTTGGACACTACTAGCGAGCTAAATCTGGCACAGGAAGCGAGCTATTGCAAGCTGCACCCCAGAGGCACTTCCAAGGCCCAAAATAGGAAATGCACAGTTGGACAGTACGTGTGGTAATTTGCATCCACAGTGCGAGCAGTCGACTGCAAGCAAGGAATAAGCGGTGATAGAGGCCATTACATCATCATTTATAAATCTAGTATAGTAAGTAAAAGACAGATAAAAAAAACATTTATAGCAAACAAGACTACAGGTCGTTACACATTGGCGATTTTGTGACGCAGCATGAATAAACGACCTGAAAATGCAAAAAACAATTGAGTCTACAAGCTGACAACGTGTCGCTGCGCTCCGCCCTGACACCTTGTAGATCGGCTTATTTTGGCAAGCGAGAACCTCACTGATGGATCCACTGCACGTTATAAGTAATAGCGTGTATTGGGAATAAGAAGTTAATTTATAAAGTTCAACCTCACAAGCAAAGGCGAAAACAACTTGGAATGGATATTATATAAGCCCTTTCTACTGAGAAATTGAGCTCACTGATTCACCTTTGATTTCCCTTCCTCCCTACAACCCCTTAAATTTAAATAACGAAATGTGACGTGAAGTTAAGTTAACTTCTGCTTCAAAACTGCCTAACCTTTCTCAAAGGTCTAGCAGTTCCCCAGCGAACGTCCGCAAAATCAGGGCCAAAAAAAAAAATAGCCACATTTTTGCTTAGTGGAAATTTGTTGCCGATGTGGAAGCTTGAATAGACTTTATGACTTAAAAGATTTTGCAAAATCGCCCCCTTAACAGTGAAAAAGAGAAAATTGAGGATGGACACAAGAGAGGCTTGATCGAAAATGGGGAAAACCAATGGTGATGAAAGTATACATAAGAGAGATTACAAGAGGGAATAGGGTAAAGAAACCCAGTAGAGTGGGCAGCAGCCACGACATTGTTTACTCTGTGTTCACTGACTACAAGGGTCAACGTGAGTTGACAAGGCAAACGGACGGATTGAGTCACCGCAAAACAGCACTCACTGAGTATATGACATGAACAGGGGGTGCTACCATTGGCATACTCTGTACAATCCTGAGAGAAATCGTTATGTAAAAATTGACAATTTTTAACCAGAGTTAAATGAACACTTTTACAGTGTAGCCTCTGCTGATTCAAGTTATACAATTTGTTATTATTTTGAAAGAAGCCGAGCAGTAGGCTTCATGGAATCACATTATGAACATTTTAGTTGTCTAGGTTTTGTTAGTGCATTGGGTCCTGCAGTGCACAGAGTCCTCCTAGGGCTAGAAAGAAAGAGCAGCGCTCTCACCCTCCCACACAACACCTCCACAATCGACCCCACGGCGTGATCTACAGTGAGCCCACGCCTTTTCAGCTGCGCTCGCTCTCTCACTCTCTCTCCATCTCTGAATATCTGTGCTCCTTTCGCCTCATCCTTTCCACTGCCTCCTAACTCACTTTCTCTCGAGATGTGCTCCATCTCTCTACATCTTGAGAAATACATTTCCATCTCCTAGTTTAGTACTTTACAGCTGGTGGCAAGAGTTGTTTTTTCACTTTTTTGGGAGGTAGGAGGTGGCTTTCAGAAACAGGCGACAAAGTACAGTATGGGTTCAAATTAAAACCTGATAAATTATTGTGGGATTAAAGCAACAATATTGGTGAGTATGCTGACTATGCTCATAGGGTTAACTCGTCCCCTGTTGCCTCCTCTATCCTCCGGTTTTCTCCTCCATACTCCCTTCTCCGCCTCCTGTCAAATCCTCGTACTCATGCCTTACTCATGCCCTGCCTTCTATATGTTCCATTAGTGTGCATGTGAGCTTGGGTGTGACAAGCGTTTTCTTCACAACTCCATCTCCATGCGATAAATCCATCAGTTCACACATCTTCTCCTCATTGAAGAAAACATCCTTTCTCTTCTTTCAATGTGTCCCCCTTTGACCATTTTCTCCTCATTTGCTGCCACCTGAACTGAACTCTTACAGAAAATACACAATATGATCAAGTCACCGCCAAAGGCATAAACACAGCTGAGCTTACAAGTACTATAAAAACAGACAACAGCAGTGTTTACCCTAGGATGAATTTTTCAGTTTTGTGTGTGTGTGTGTGGGGGGGGGGGGGAGCTGACAAACTTTAATCATATAGAAAAGTAATGCAAACAAACTACAAATGTTTATGGTGAAGTCTGTATCATGTGTCCTCTAAGGTTTTCTGTAGCTCAAGAACTGGAAATCATCTTGAAAACGCTAAAACAAAACAAACATTCTAATGATTAGCTAGTGGCCTATGTTACTGACACCTTTGTGACCCATAGAAAGCGGTTACAGTAGGGGGAGCAGTTTCACAGGAGACCCATAGACCCAGGAGAGCACAGGTGATCCAATTCATATTTTGTCACACGCCGGTGTGGGAAAATATCAAATTTTCCTTCAAGCTTGTGAAATTAAATTAGGCGAAACACTGCAACAGTGTATTGGGTGCAGAGCACACGAGCGGAGTGGAGCGGGACGGAAAGCCGCTCCGCGCTCCAGGGGTCAATGGTACAGTTCGCTCTTCGCTCATGCGACACGTTGTGAGCTTGTAGATCAGCTATTTCCACTATTTTTTTACTTTAAAAAATATATATATGAAACATTTTCAACATTCACGATTATGACTATTATGAAAAATAATCGCGATTATGTAAAATAATCGGGATTAGACGATTATGTAATAATTGTGACAGCCCTATGCAGCATGCTTCATCTCTCTGTATGTGAGCGTGTGTGTACGTGCCTGTGTGTGTGCGTGTGTACGTGCGTGCAATCTGTGCACGAGAGAGAGAGAGAGTAACAGCACATGGGAACTCACTCACCCTGGGTTGCCAGTTCTCATATTGCTTCTGCAGATTGGCCCCAATGGTCTCCAGGGCTTTCTGTGGGCTCATCGATAGAGGATCTGGCAAGCAAACACACACAGAGGTAGTGTGAGCACACTTGTATCCAGGTGTCACACTGGACACAAACACTTTATTCAACACAGGAACCTTGTAAGAAATAAGGCAAATGCGAATTCCTCACCCCACATCATTTATATCTTAAGATGACAGATGAAAAGCAAACCTAGACCCATAAATACAAAACCATAAAAAAAACAGCTGTCAGTATCAGCGTGACCAGGCATTTCTTTATGAATCTGCCGTTTCCTTATCAAATCAGACAAGGTGAAAAGTGGCAACCGCACCACAGGTTGAAATAATGATGAGAGAATGTCAATATGGCATAAAGAGCTGCAGGATATAGATTGAGGGGATATCAAATTATGCCCAGCAGGCAGAAAATAACATATTGACAGAATTGCAGGAGATATTGATATACTTTATGCAGGGACAATTAAAGCATTGTGATTGTAGTGATGATAAATGAAGCTTCAACAAGGAAATGTAAATCAGCATTATGGGTCTATTTACAAGGCTTCAAAATGATACTCAACATGAAAATGTGCACTTTAGTAGCATTTAGCAATTAAACAAGTTCATAATATCGTGGTCATCTAATTCAATTGACAACAATCATAAAAACATGTTAGACTAGTGTTATTCTATGTAGAAAAGCCTGCATAGTGTATAGCTATACATACATATCCTAGCTTGGATATGTATGCTTAAGTCAACCAATCTTCAGAATGTGTCTGCCATGGCTCTTGTCGTCTATAACAGGGGTCTTCAACGTTTTCAGGCCGGGGACCCCAAACTGATGGGGAGATGGAGCAGGGACCCCCTACCACCTCGTAGGGTGGGGGGGTTGGGCCTACGACATATTTTTTATTTTTAACATGTACAAGTTACAGCGAGCAGGGTGGGCCGTACCACTACCATTTCTAAACATACTACTTATTAACTGAGAACCAATGTCAATAATATCAACAATCTGTCTATTGCATAGTAATCATATTCAAGCTATTCAAAATGGATAGAATCATTATTTATTTTTTAACATAAATGTGGGGAAAAAAAAAAAGAAAAAAAAAAAAACATTTTTTGAAATCTTTTTTTTTTCTTCTTTTTTTTTTAAGCAATAATTTCCCGGACCCCCTGCAGTACCTCCGCGGACCCCCTAGGGGTCGCAGACCCCCTGTTGAAGACCCCTGGTCTATAACAAAAAAAGGAGTTGTGAAAATTGCTGTCTAATCGTTATACATATTGTTTACAAGTTACTCGCAACACAGGTGTATTGACCAGCCGGGGTTCCCTATGGAGACACAAAGAGTCTCCTTTGTGTCTCACTGCTGGTCATCAAATTATTGGCTTAGGAATGCAACAAAAACTAAATTCTAATTCAATTGACAACAATCATAAAAACATGTTAGACTAGTGTTATTCTATGTAGAAAAGCCTGCATAGTGTATAGCTATACATACATATCCTAGCTTGGATATGTATGCTTAAGTCAACCAATCTTCAGAATGTGTCTGCCATGGCTCTTGTCGTCTATAACAGGGGTCTTCAACGTTTTCAGGCCGGGGACCCCAAACTGATGGGGAGATGGAGCAGGGACCCCCTACCACCTCGTAGGGTGGGGGGGTTGGGCCTACGACATATTTTTTATTTTTAACATGTACAAGTTACAGCGAGCAGGGTGGGCCGTACCACTACCATTTCTAAACATACTACTTATTAACTGAGAACCAATGTCAATAATATCAACAATCTGTCTATTGCATAGTAATCATATTCAAGCTATTCAAAATGGATAGAATCATTATTTATTTTTTAACATAAATGTGGGGGGAAAAAAAAAAAAAAAAGAAAAACATTTTTTGAAATCTTTTTTTTTTCTTCTTTTTTTTTTAAGCAATAATTTCCCGGACCCCCTGCAGTACCTCCGCGGACCCCCTAGGGGTCGCAGACCCCCTGTTGAAGACCCCTGGTCTATAACAAAAAAAGGAGTTGTGAAAATTGCTGTCTAATCGTTATACATATTGTTTACAAGTTACTCGCAACACAGGTGTATTGACCAGCCGGGGTTCCCTATGGAGACACAAAGAGTCTCCTTTGTGTCTCACTGCTGGTCATCAAATTATTGGCTTAGGAATGCAACAAAAACTAAAAGATATCCATTTCAAGTCTCCATGGGTTGAGTAATCGATAGAAAAAAGGGTGAACTATCCCTTTAAACAATACAGCTCATGACCAGCTGTGTACCAAATTGTTACGCTGTATTTAGTCAGAAAGACCTGCAAGCGTGCCTTAAGTGTAATGGACAAAATGTCCTCTCCAATTACAGCAATGCTGAACATTCAGTAGAATGGGGAAGGGAGTGATCAGCAGATGTCCAACAAGCAAACTTCCCCAGAAGCTTTAAACTAGGTCCAATGTTCCAGTTGATGGTTTTATTTTAGAGCCTTTTAAGCCTTCTGTTGGTAGCGATCTGTCAGTGTCAAAAGAGGTCTCTATATACTGTAGAATAGATGCAATTCTGATTACTGTGTTGACACGGACCGTTTCAGTACCATGGACAGCGGCAGCCCCAAGGACAGCCATCCCCCGCCCCACTGTTCTGTTGCACAGGTCATTCAGATGTGGCCAGTCCGTCCAGACCCCGCTTGTGTGTTGAGTTTCACATTGGGCTTTTCCCTGAAGCCCAGGAACTAATCAACAGGAGTGAGGCTCTGGGCAGCTCTCTCAAGGCCGCATCATTGTTAGTCAGTTACTTTATCAGATGTAATAGCCTTGTCGCAGTGTATGTCCATTCACAGTTTGGAACCTCCGCGTTTGCGAATTGAAGAGATTGTAAAGGTAAGGCATTTATCTGACTATGAGGGGTACCAGCAATTTATCCAGCTACACCTCTCATAAAGCAAGCCACATTTGATGTTAATATAATACAATGGTGCTTCATGAGTTTTATTTAGGGATGCACCGATATATCGGCCACACATCGGTATCGGCAGATGTTTCCTGTTTTGGTCACTGTTAGCGGACATTAACCAATGGCAGTAGCTGTTATTTATCTGTTGTTGATAAGCATACATTTTGTGCTGGCTATGTTGATGTGTTGGTTATTTGCAGCCTACCAAGAGAGTAGATTCTGAACAGTTATTTCTGAAATGTTGATTTATTTGTTTCCCTGGCCCAAAAGGGGAAATAACACCAAAAACTAAATAAACAAATATCGGTATCAGTATAGACTATCTCTAAATTGTTATTTTAAACATTGGTATTGGTATCAGACAAGAATTTCCATATCGGTGCATCCCTAGTTTTACTACATTTTCTTTTTACATTTTTGCATGTGTATTGACCTGCACGCCCGCAGGCTTGTGTCTACATAATCATATCACATCACAGACAAGATATATGACTATTCTCAAATTAGCCCCTCTGCTGTGCGGTGTGCTTGTGTGTAACATATTCACTCACCTATCCAGCACTCCAGCCGGGCACAGGGGGAGGTCTTGACCACATCCGGAGGGTCTACTCCTACGTTGAGACACAAGACCAGGGCTACGCTTACCGTCTTCATCTGAGAAAAGACAGAGGCAATAACAGTCAGTTTATTTATAACACACTTTACATTCGTGAGAATCTCAAAGTGCTAAATATAAGCTAATATAAGCACCATAATTCCATCTTCCAACACGTATTGCATAACCAGAACACACATTGCACATTGTGTATTGCACACACAAATAGACACAGATGGGTCCTATTGGTTACATTTGAACACTCTCAAAATTAAATTAATTGTAGATCAGCTATTTTTAGAGCGTGACACCCCAATGCAGCCTCTAGTCCTCCCTAACATTTTCTACGCCTCCATCTACGAACAGGCCTGAGATCACCAAAGCTAGTCAGACTTTTATTAACAGTGTACTGCCCACACTGAAGTGTTGGAACAACAATTATGCAGCCAGCCAAACTCCCTACACAAAAGAGACAGGAGTCAGGAATTAGGCATCTTGCTCCATTTTTACTGATCTTTGTCAGGAGTGAAACTGTAACACAGTAAAGGTGCACAAAGTACAATACTGTTACAATGCAGCACAATGTACTGTATACAGTCATCAAAAAAGCAGTCAAGTAATTGTCATTAAAGAATCAAACTAAAGTGACAGTATTACCGTTTAAATCCAAATATGTCACAGTCTTCGCATAAAATCTAAATAAACATAAAACTTAGGCCTACAATCAATGCCTCCTCTGAAGGGACAAAAAGCACAGCAAACCTCTCTCTGTCAGAGCAAACTTTACACTGCCACTCTACCCCTCTCAGGTGTAGACAGATTGGAACTCAATTAGAACTTCAGAACTTCAGTCAGAATGTCAGAATGACAGGTAACACAGGTGACTGTTATGGAGGAGGGTAGAGGCACACAAATTACTAATAAAACACAATATAGCCTGGAAGGCAAAACAAACAGTGTTAATCAAGCGTCTACCTACAGTAAGTACATGGTGCAGAATGACAATGCTGTCAAACCATGGCCCAGGAATTGTGCTGACGACATAAACTATTGTTCAACTCCCCAACTGCTTCACTGTGGAGCTGCAGAGAACGGATGAGAAAAAAAACATGTACTGAACAGCTCCTAGATTATGAATGTTTGTGACGGCTGGAATATGAAGCAGAAGAGAATCATGCTCCTTCCTCCGACAAGGTCTGACAGGTCTAGCGTTGTGCTGTTGTGCACACTAGGGTTGTGCTGATTGACGATGACATGATGATGATGATGATCGCGCCTGGCCAATATGGGAATTTTTGAGACTGTTGACGATTTTTAGACGGGTGAAATTCACCAATTATCGACATAATGGTCTATTCTATATGGATTGTGCACTGACATACTGTACTCAGAAGGCTGTTTTCTTAAACAAATAACTTTTATCAAAATATATTTAAAGGGGTATTTCACTTTAAAACACTTCTGAGGCCATTTTAACGTCTACTCTAGCTTTTGTGCACACCTGACAGTTTTCAAGTTGCTTGATTGAATAGATATTTAGATAGATTCTCTTTTTCATTCATTTTATTTTATTGTTTTCATTAAAATAAATATCGTCTGGGATGCACACAAGATTTCAGTGTACACGTTAAAATGACCACAGAGTGATTCAAAGTGAAATACCCCTTTAACTTTTCATATTAAGTCATTTTAGAAATTAACACTGAGCAATAATAAAGAAAGGTTACTGGTTGAGTCTGTTACTGACTGACCATCCTTCTATAAATAACACAAATCTGTGTGTGTGTGCCTGTCTGTGTGTCCCCCGCGTATCTCAAGAACCGCCCGACTGATCGACTTCAAACATGCTCATCCCAGAGTACCCGAGGGAGAGATGTAAATCCTCAAATCCCGATATATGGAGTACCCTGATTTTATCAATATGACATCAAAGTACTGACATCATAGACTGGCCTGGACTCCATTTTGGGCATGGCCAACACAGAGCTACATATATGGGCATAAAAGTCAGTCTCTTACTGAGGATTTCAATAAAGCACTCAGTCAATGTACAATTAGGCCTGTCACAATTATTACATAATAATCGTCTAATCGCATTTATTTGACATAATCGCAATTATTTTGTCATAATCGTCATAATCGTGAATGTTGAATAATGTTCATACATTTGCAAACATTTTCAGAAATAGTGGAAATAGCTCATCTACAAGCTCACAACGCGTAGCATCGCGACGCGTTGTGAGCTTGTAGGTCGGCTATTTCCACTATCAATATTATTTTTTTAAGTAGAAAGTTGTCAAATATGTCAGTAATTTCTTTGTGTATTTAGGTTATGTGTCATACCTGCCATGTGCAACTTCAAAGCCTAAAAGCCAAACAGAAATGTAATTATCAACGACGAAAACGCAATTAAATCGTTAATCGCAATTTTTTGAGTGACAATTAATCGTCATGTAAAATGTCATATCGTGACAGCCCTATCTACAATCACTGTCACCCCAGCAATCCTCTGGAAGTCAGCCACCCCAGGAATAGTTCCCCACTGACAGTGCATCACTATTACCACCATTACCACTCACCACTGAGGAACAGGAGCTTCCATTCAGGCAGAAGAATGGCTTTCATAATGGAGCACGGACAGGTGTGATACTTACTGGCTTTTATGCCTACTATATGTTTTGCTCAAACACAAGTCATTTATGCAGCATATTATTTTACGTAAAGGTGAAGGCGATGTCCAGCCAATACAGTATGTCTCCTTACATCTGCAACTTGGAAAAGAATCACACCTGCCACCAGTATAGCACAATGAACTAACCAAAAACAAAGGTTTGAGGAGCCCAAACACATTGAGGAGAAAAATAGATGCAGACAGACATGTTTTCTCCATTTGGGATAGGATAGTAGCATAGTTGTATCTGCCATTATGTTTTATCATAAAATTGTCTTGGGGTTATGTGGGCTGCCAAGTTAAAAGCGTTGAATCACTGGTGTTCTGACTGCTTGTCTACTCCGTCAACGACGGGGTTCGATAGGGCACGAGAATTGTTGATGGACGTGCTCAGGTGGGGTTGTGCCGAGTCACAGCCTCATCCGTGTTCGTCTTCCTTGTTAAGTGCCTGTGAGCGATGTCAGTATCCATGGGACAGATCTTACAGTATGCTCAACTAACAGAAAACCTTAACCTTTAGAAAGACGAAAGACCTGAACCTTTGCGGCCTCTTGGCTCCAATTAGCCATAAGGTCAAGCTGGTCAACCACAAATCTCTGCCGTCTGACAATAGCCCACGGTTGGAAATCTATTGTAAGATGACATGAGTCTCAGCTCACAGGGATAATAACTACAGTAATTAAAACAGCTCATGCTCAACCACATTCTTTAATGTAGGCCAGTACACTAGGACTGTTGAGTACAAGTACTGTCAAATATAATGCCTGTATACAGTAGAAAACATTATGTCTATGTATGTGGGGACTGGGGAGAGAGTCCCACCACCTATGGAAATGGTGTGGAAATGGGAAATGGCAGACAATAACAGAATAATACTGGTAATAAAGAGAAACTTCATGGCTAGAACACTGGCTCAAGACATTGACCCCATTGGGGACCAGCAGGCTGGGGTTTGCCCTTTAAAATACCACAACTGAATTGACAACTGGCCTCTAGGAGATATTAAGGCCACGGTCCACAAAGGAAAAAAGTCTTTACTCCCAATGTCTGGCAAAATGTCAGGGAAATCTGTTGAAGAACAAGTGGTAAAACAGCATTTCGTGTTCCCATCTCACCGATAACACAATGTGAATATCAATGAAGGCACCCCTTTGTCTTCCAGACCATTTTCAGCTAAACAGAACCTGCTGAGCAAGTTTCGAACTGTCTGAAAGTTGTAATCACTTAAAAAAATAAACACATTTGTATCCAATCCTCAAAAATCAAACAAACCATGTGGCGCCCGCCCAGGCGCATACGGAAAATAGGCTCCAAGGTTCGAATCCCGATCCCGAAGACCTTTGCTGCGTGTCACTCCCTGTCTCTCTCTCTCCCCGTTTCCTGTCTATCTTCTCTGTGTACTATCATTACAGGCAGAAAATCCCCAAATAAGGGATATATATATATAAAAATCAAACCCAGTTTGAAGAGAGCGGTCGATTTAAACCCCCCCCATCTCCAGGGGGACTAAGTGTGAGGGCGCGCACCTGGGCTGCTCAACAGTGCCACTTGGTCACTGAGGCCTGCCACTGCGGTATTGCAGCTCATGCAACAAAGTTACATACATAGTTACCTCCACACGCAGTGACGCATAGGAGACGGTGTGCCACCACCCAAAAATAAGAAAAAGAAATAAGACCAAAAAATGTTAATGTCAAGGGTATACACCGTGAGGTATGGTCAATGCGCTGAACAAGCCAGACCGTTACTTTGGACCTATAATATGCACCGGCTCTTAACACGGATTATGTGTGTTCGTGCACACACACAAGGACACATGCAAGTGGGCAGATTTGGGTATATAATTGGCTACATTATAACCAGGTCTACATTATGATCCAAGGTGAATTCAGTCAATGTTTGCACAGGGGACAGCAGTAATGAAGGAGCGTCCATTCATTAGACCCGTTTGCAACAGAATATTTGAATAGGAGAGCAAAGTGGATTTGCTCATTTCTAGTTTCTTTCCGGGAGTTCTTTCCGACAATCCCTTATAAACATACAACCGATTTGAACTTGACGCCAAGATGATTAGCATCATAATATAAACAGCCTTAATGAAATTATTTGTTTCCTGGCCAGCTTGGAATACATGCAATTAATATTACGTTTGATACTCATTTACATAACAATAATAGAGATGAATGGGAGATGGTGTTTTTCAGTTCCGTCTCATCATCACATTGCAGGATGGCATTTAGGTGTGACGGTTGCCAGATGCGGTTCCCATCACTCTTTTTAATTTGTCAGCTCATTTATTCCCTATTCACTTTCCCATACAGACCCCCACCATTTATTTCAATGGAGTCAACATGGTGGCAAATTAACACAGGCCACCTGTCTGAGTCTATAACTGCAGAGGTAGATGTTAAGTTGGCCAGCTTTTTACCAGATCTCCCAGCTACTAATAGGTAACCATCTTTCATTCAGTGCTGCCATTGTACTTTATCGTTAGTGTCGGGCAGAAACCTCATATCTCACCTCATATGGTTTAACTTTTTTGTGTTTTTAACACAGAGAGTAACAGAGTGTTGCACAAAAGCAGTGAAAAGGGCAGATCTACAAGCTCATAGATTTGCTATTTTCTGCGAATGTGGTTACATATGTACGATAATTGACCATATTCACACCGCAGCCATCTTGGATTACATGACCACACACAGCCAATCAGCAGTGTTGGGAAAGTTCACTTTCAAAATGAACTAGTTCAAGTTCAAGTTCAGAACTTCTAAAATGAACTAGTTCATTTCATAGTTCATAATTCTATATTTTGAACTAAAGTTCATGGTTCCCCAAAATGAACTAACTTAGTTCTTTTTCGTTCTTTTTTTAACCACAATTGTTTTTATACTTTTGGCTATTCAAAAAAATAGATAGATAGATAGATAGATAGATAGATAGATAGATAGATAGATAGATAGATAGATAGAATGTTTAGATGTTGCTGCATGCTATTATTTGTCAAAAATATTGACACAGCCCATATAGAACCACACACAGCAATAATTTCATCCAACTTAACATTGAGGTGCCCACAATATTTATGTGCCCACTAACCAGTGCCCAGTCTTCCTGCACCCTTATTGTGAAGGGCCGAAGGCAGAAGTTTCTAAACCTCGCGCACAGCATGTTTCCGCATTGGTTAAAATAGCTGATCTACAAGCTCACGTTGTCTCGTGGATGCGACGCGTTGTGAGCTTGCAGATCAGCTATTTTCGCCGTGCAACACACATACGACAAAGTATAGTCAGGCTTGCGAGACGTAACGAGGAGGAGATTCACAGTGCAGCTGCAGACAGCACCGCATATCAACGTTCACGAGGAGCTGCGTGCAGTGCGTGCTATTGGAGCATGTGAATGAAAAGAGAGACGAGAGGACAGACGACCGCGGAGGTGCGGACCGTCGCATGAACGGCCGACGAACGCCGTTCACGGACGTCAGAATGACCGCGTTCGACAATATCGTTCATCAAGCGAAAACAAAGACGTTCAGTTCATGTTCGCCCAAAATATGAACGTGTTCATGAACGATCGTTCTTTGAACGCATTCGGGTACAACTAGGGTTGGGTACCGAAGTCGGTACTTTTAATGGTATCGACCGAATCACGTCGGTACTACCGAGTATCGATTGAATTAAAAACGAACGGTACCAAGTTTCGGTACTCTTGAACGCACCCGTGGCCGGTCGCATCCGTAACAACATTGAATTGCTTTAGTAAACTTGCGTAGTTGCGTTAGTGTGAAATGGCCCACAACTGAAAACATCCGACAATAGCCAACGATGTTATTATGATGATCCAACGTCTATGATCTCCGGCTGTGACACTGTGTGAGCATCGATCGTCACCTCTCCCCAGTCCCCAGTCCCCACGCTAACGCTGTGGACCAGAGCTACTCTCCCCATAGCCTCTCCCCCTCCGCTCGCTGCTCTGTCTTCAGGCAGCAAAGGACTGTCACCCTTTCCGTGAAAGCCTTTTTCTGTGTTGTATTAAAAAAAAGAATACAGTCCCGGGAGAGATGTGTAGTATGGTACATGTGTCTTTAGTTCCGACCGCCTAGAAAAAGTAATTGATCGGTTGAAACAAACTTTTTAAGCATGTTTGTGTTTGTTTCGCCAGCACAGCCACCCTGCCTCTGTAACTCCATCAGTGTTACCAGATGGGAAATGTTGAATTATCGTACCGGAGGCTCAGAATTATCGTATTTGACATGAAACTATCGTACACGGCCAAAAAAGAGAAATCACTCGCGTAAAAACGTAATTTCACCAAAAAATGCGTCTTTAGTGTAAGAAACGACCTCGTTTTAGACTCCTGCGTGACAAAAACGCATCAGATTTGCTGTGTGGAGGCAGGCAACTTCTTGGAGCTTACACAAATAAAAGCCTTAAACTGGTCTGGAAAGATGCAACCAGTGTTTGTAATGCCTCCAACTTGCTCCAAGTACAGATCTAGGGTCAGATTGACTGATTTCCTGGCTTATTTTGAGAAGCCAAACCAGATCCCAGATCAGCAGCCAGGGAAAATAGTGAATTCACACTCTTTTTGATGATATGTCGAAATTATCGTACATTTGGGCATTTTTGGAATTATTGATCGTACATCGTACAGAGGGTCAAATTATCGTACAAATACGATAATTATCGTACGTCTGGCAACACTGAACTCCATGCTGCCGCTGCGCGTTCATGTATGCAGTAGACGCGAACGCGCATTCACGTTCAATGTAGTTGCATTCAACAGCGCAAATTGTTGATGTGAGGTTTAAGAATAAAGAGAAGCAAGGTCTTATTGTCACTCTACTCTAGGGGTGTGAAAGAATATTCCATATTCGAAGATTCGTTCGAATGTTAACAATAAACGAATATTCGAAAGTAAAAAATTGAGCTTCGAATTAATTTATATTTAATTAAAACAAATCTACCGCACTTCTCGCGAGATTCTGGGCGCATGGAACGTTAAAAGGTGGCTGGTCTCGCAAGGCAGAAGTCTCCATTCGCTGCTGCAGAAGTGGGCTGATCTACAAGTCCACAATACGTCGCTGATCCAATACGCTGTGGGCTTGTACATTAAGGGTGCCTATTTAGCGACACCGTCATACAGCGAAGAATAAACCTCCAGCTGCTTCACTTTCCCTTCACACACTGGCCGTCACATGTCGGAATGGAGAGACAGACAGATGAGAGACAGCCGCTGACTCTCTGCGTCCACGTCTGAAGACGCGTCTTATGACCCGTCTGATGCCGCGTCCGTGCTTAAATAGCGGTCAAGACGCAGCTTTGCGTCCAGGACGGAGCTCCCGCGGCTCAAGACGCGATTCTCGGTTTCAATCACTTCAATCACGTCTTTGCGTCTTCTAGACGCGAAACCGCGGCTCAAGACGCGATTCTCGGTTTCAATCACGTCTTTTAACCTCAAAGACGCGGCTTGGACACTACAATCGCGTCTTTGATCCCAAAGACGAGGCTTGGAATCGCGTCTGGCTGGAACTCGGTGTGGCCGTAAAGGAGACATGTAACCCGCAAAGTCTGCTGTGTGCTGTCCTTGTATCTATTAGATACGGGGCTTGGACACTACAATCGCGTCTTTGGGGGCTTGGACCGCGTCTTTGAGCCCAAAGACGGGGCTTGGACACTACAATCGCGTCTTTGATCCCAAAGACGTGGCTTGGAGGCTACCGCGTCTGGCTGGAACTCGGAGCGGAGTCAAGTTCATTGAAAATAACGGGGCCATATGTTTTGACGCGGCGCCTCCGTGCGGCCGATGTGTCTAGTGTGTGTTCCCCTTCAGACGTCTGCTGTCTGCTCTCCGTGAAAAAAAAAAAAAAAAGGGTGTCTATTGTATGTATTTTTTAGATAGGACAACTCTAACCTGCATCAATTGGTATTTTATAATTGCCAATAGTACCCTATCAATCTAAAAAAAACAAATTGGATCTCTATTGTATGTATTTTTTGATGGAAAATTAAAATATTACCTTCTTTTTTTAGATAGGACAACTCTAACCTGCATCAATTGGTGCATCAACCTTCTATCTATCTATCTATCTATCTATCTATCTATCTATCTATCTATTTATACTTCACCTTTAGTCAAGAAGAGAGTTCAGCCTCAGGAACTTGCACACCTGGAACTGTGTCATGACTGTGTCATGGAGCTAAGCAGAACTATGTTAAATACTCACAATGAGTCTGATGGACCAATCAGAGTGGTGGTGGGGGGAGGGATCAACAATAGACAGAAACTGGATAATGCTTTGTTAACTGTCCCACCTAAGTCCCTGCTAGTCTGAACAAATCACCTTCCCTCTCATAACACTACTACTACTACTACTACTACTACTACTACTACTACTACTACTACTACTACATTTATATAAAGCTGCTCTTGCATTTGAATTCAAGTCTGACACAAGTTAAGGTTAACTTAGGTAGTAGTTCATTTTGCTGGCTTTTGTGTGTGAGTGTGTAGGCCCACAAATTATTATAATTGTCTGTCATTAACTCATTGACTGCCAAGGCACGAGTTTCACGAGTTATTGCAGTACTCCCAGGCTGCCACAGCCCGAGTTTCCCGAGTTGGAAGCCCTTTTGAAAAAAAAAAAAAAAAAAAAAAAAATTCAAAAATTTTTTTTATAAAAAAATTTCTAAAAATGCCTCAAATGTATTAGGCATGATCGCAATTGCGAAATTGCATGTTTAGCCCCATAACAAACACATCTTTCAAAATGTCAAAAATGGCTATTTTGTCTGACTTTGAAGGCTTGTATCTCATGAATGCCTGAACGGATTTCCAAGCGGATTTTTTTGTTTGAAAGCTGTTAAAAAGTACTACACATATGGTGCATGATCTAGGCATGGGCGTGCACGATCCGTGCACTAAAAATTGATCCGTGCACTAGAAATTTGGAAGGTGGCAGTGTTTGTTTTGTCTGACTTTGAAGGCTTCTATCTCATGAATGCCTGAACGGATTTCCAAGCGGATTTTTTTGTTTGAAAGCTGTTAAAAAGTACTACACATATGATGCATATATGGTGCATGGGCGTGCACGATCCGTGCACTAAAAATTGATCCGTGCACTAGAAATCTAGGATAGTGGCAGTCTGGTACTTGGGGGCCATCTTGAAATGGCATTCAATGAGTTAAGTGACTCAAAGGGAGACGTCTAATGGGTGTTTATTATTTTAATATTAACTGTGGGAAGATTATATATATTTTATTTTGCACTTACAGTGTTGTGATATTATTCCTGAAGGAAGAGGGGTATTTTCACAGCCCAGGCTTTGAACCTAAAAGCTGTTTACATGCTCTATAAATATTTATTTCTATATAAAACTCAGTTGTGTGGTGTTATTGTGTGCCTTTTCTTGTAGCTAAAGAGTCCATTTGTTCACTAGACATTAAGTCAAGGTTACTATTTTGAGTTGAAGCCAAGTGTTTTATTACTTTTAACATTATTTAAAAGGCAAATTCATTGTTATGGTTACTTTAGAAGACTGCTTTTGCATTCATGAGTTAAAAAGAGAGCCAAGCTAATTCAAAGAGTTAAGTTAAAGGAACACAAAACGTGACTTAACTCACAGCTGCCATTGGACAGACAGTTATAACATACTCTTATCTTTCACAGAACAGACAATTATCATTTATTTTATCTATTTGAGACATGTAGCTGCTCTAGGGGAAATAGAGCATTAATTTGGGATCAGCCTATTCAATTGATAATGACCAATGGGTGCCAGTTTCTAAGTAGTTAAGCATATTACCATAACAATATATGTGGCCTAGACATGGATATTGCCCACTCAACTCGTAATCTACAGAAATGTCCACCACATCACACAGTATAAAACCTAGTAGAGAAATCTGCCTTCTCCTGTATTGTATTAGTGACATTCATTAATAAATAGTAAAATAACAGGACAGAGCAGAACAGGCCTCTGCTGTGTCTTTATTATGGGTGCATTCCAATGCAAATGGATACTCTGGAACAATCTGAAACAATGTATCTTTCCTGTGGCTGTTATAATGAACACAAACAGATCAGAACGTAATTTAACATTAACCAGTTACATTTATCATACAACAATGTAAGGGATGGATTCCTTTCTATTGTGTGAGTTACTTAAATGCTGATCAATATGTGAATCTGGCTCTTATCAGGTGGGTGTTTTCTCTCCCTGTCCTGTGCTGTCCTCAGTTAAACCAAGACAGTGCTGTTGTCACCAATGTGGAAAAAGCTTCAGCTCAATTTATTATCTCAAAGTAGACCAGAAAATACACACAGGAGAGAAACCATACGGCTGTGTCCAATGTGGGGAAAAGTTCAGTTTAATGGCTGCTCCGAAAGTGCACCAGAGATTTCACACCGAAGAAAAGCCTTACTGCTGTGAACACTGTGGCAAACGTTTCACTGTAAAATCTAGCCTCGTACAACACAAGAAGATTCACACTGGAGAGAGACCTTACTGCTGTCACCAATGTGGGAAAAGGTTCACTCTGAAGACGGCTCTGAAAAGACACCTGAAAATCCACACTGGTGAGAAGCCATATACTGCTGTGTCCAGTGTGCGAAAATGTTCAGTGATATGCATCATCTTCGGTGTGAAATCTCTGGTGCACTTTCAGACTATCTTTTCACCACATTGGACACAGCCGTATGGTTTCTCTCCTGTGTGAATTCGTTCATGTATTTTGAGATAAGACAATCGAATAAAGCTTTTCCCACACTGGTCACAGCAATAGGGCTTCTCTCTAGTGTGAATTCTCTGGTGTTCTTTTAAAATCCCCTTTTGAACAAATCTTTTCCCACACTGGTCACAACAATAAGGTTTCTCTCCAGTATGTGAACGCTTGTGATCTTTTAGCAAAATACTTCCCACATTGTTCACAGCTGAATGGCTTCTCTCCTGTGTGTATTTTCTGGTCTACTTTGAGATAATAAATTGAGCTGAAGCTTTTTCCACATTGGTGACAACAGCACTGTCTTGGTTTAACTGAGGACAGCACAGGACAGGGAGAGAAAACACCCACCTGATAAGAGCCAGATTCACATATTGATCAGCATTTAAGTAACTCACACAATAGAAAGGAATCCATCCCTTACATTGTTGTATGATAAATGTAACTGGTTAATGTTAAATTACGTTCTGATCTGTTTGTGTTCATTATAACAGCCACAGGAAAGATACATTGTTTCAGATTGTTCCAGTTTATCCATTTGCATTGGAATGCACCCATAATAAAGACACAGCAGAGGCCTGTTCTGCTCTGTCCTGTTATTTTACTATTTATTAATGAATGTCACTAATACAATACAGGAGAAGGCAGATTTCTCTACTAGGTTTTATACTGTGTGATGTGGTGGACATTTCTGTAGATTACGAGTTGAGTGGGCAATATCCATGTCTAGGCCACATATATTGTTATGGTAATATGCTTAACTACTTAGAAACTGGCACCCATTGGTCATTATCAATTGAATAGGCTGATCCCAAATTAATGCTCTATTTCCCCTAGAGCAGCTACATGTCTCAAATAGATAAAATAAATGATAATTGTCTGTTCTGTGAAAGATAAGAGTATGTTATAACTGTCTGTCCAATGGCAGCTGTGAGTTAAGTCACGTTTTGTGTTCCTTTAACTTAACTCTTTGAATTAGCTTGGCTCTCTTTTTAACTCATGAATGCAAAAGCAGTCTTCTAAAGTAACCATAACAATGAATTTGCCTTTTAAATAATGTTAAACCACAAAGTAATAAAACACTTGGCTTCAACTCAAAATAGTAACCTTGACTTAATGTCTAGTGAACAAATGGACTCTTTAGCTACAAGAAAAGGCACACAATAACTCCACACAACTGAGTTTTATATAGAAATAAATATTTATAGAGCATGTAAACAGCTTTTAGGTTCAAAGCCTGGGCTGTGAAAATACCCCTCTTCCTTCAGGAATAATATCACAACACTGTAAGTGCAAAATAAAATATATATAATCTTCCCACAGTTAATATTAAAATAATAAACACCCATTAGACGTCTCCCTTTGAGTCACTTAATGACAGACAATTATAATAATTGTGGGCCTACACACTCACACACAAAAGCCAGCAAAATGAACTACTACCTAAGTTAACCTTAACTTGTGTCAGACTTGAATTCAAATGCAAGAGCAGCTTTATATAAATGTAGTAGTAGTAGTAGTAGTAGTAGTAGTAGTAGTAGTAGTAGTGTTATGAGAGGGAAGGTGATTTGTTCAGACTAGCAGGGACTTAGGTGGGACAGTTAACAAAGCATTATCCAGTTTCTGTCTATTGTTGATCCCTCCCCCCACCACCACTCTGATTGGTCCATCAGACTCATTGTGAGTATTTAACATAGTTCTGCTTAGCTCCATGACACAGTCATGACACAGTTCCAGGTGTGCAAGTTCCTGAGGCTGAACTCTCTTCTTGACTAAAGGTGAAGTATAAATAGATAGATAGATAGATAGATAGATAGATAGATAGATAGATAGAAGGTTGATGCACCAATTGATGCAGGTTAGAGTTGTCCTATCTAAAAAAAGAAGGTAATATTTTAATTTTCCATCAAAAAATACATACAATAGAGATCCAATTTGTTTTTTTTAGATTGATAGGGTACTATTGGCAATTATAAAATACCAATTGATGCAGGTTAGAGTTGTCCTATCTAAAAAAGAAGGTAATATTTGAATTTTCCATCAAAAAATACATACAATAGAGATCCAATTTGTTTTTTTAGATGGATAGGGTACAATTGACAATTATAAAATACCAATTGATGCAGGTTAGAGTTGTCCTATGCAAAAAAGAAGGTCATATTTGAATTCTCCATCAAAAAATACCTACAATAGACATCCAATTTGTTTTTTAGATGGATAGGGTACAATTGGCAATTATAAAATACCAATTGATGCAGGTTAGAGTTGTCCTATGCAAAAAAGAAGGTAATATTTGAATTCTCCATCAAAAAATACATACAATAGACACCCTTTTTTTTTTTTTTTCACGGAGAGCAGACAGCAGACGTCTGAAGGGGAACACACACTAGACACATCGGCCGCACGGAGGCGCCGCGTCAAAACATACGGCCCCGTTATTTTCAATGAACTTGACTCCGCTCCGAGTTCCAGCCAGACGCGGTAGCCTCCAAGCCACGTCTTTGGGATCAAAGACGCGATTGTAGTGTCCAAGCCCCGTCTTTGGGCTCAAAGACGCGGTCCAAGCCCCCAAAGACGCGATTGTAGTGTCCAAGCCCCGTCTTTGGGCTCAAAGACGCGGTCCAAGCCCTGTCTTTTGGCTCAAAGACGTGATTGAAACGAGATTCGCGTCTGGAGCCGCAAGAAAACGTGTTTCACAGTGCTTAGAAATAAAGAGTGACTGAGGCGGGGATCGAACCGGCAACCTCCGGTCAACGGGGCGGTCGCTCTAGCGACTGAGCTAAACGTTCTGCTCTGTGCCATGAATCCAGGCAGATATAACCTGCCTTTTTTTTTAAATGCTAAAAAAAAAAAGAAACGAAAAGATATATTTTCGCACTAAAAACGTTATGACACACTATAATGCCGACAATATGGTAGAATATAGCATGTTCCATTGACAATAAATAATAGTAAAATGTATCTAATAGATACAAGGACAGCACACAGCAGACTTTGCGGGTTACATGTCTCCTTTACGGCCACACCGAGTTCCAGCCAGACGCGATTCCAAGCCTCGTCTTTGGGATCAAAGACGCGATTGTAGTGTCCAAGCCGCGTCTTTGAGGTTAAAAGACGTGATTGAAACCGAGAATCGCGTCTTGAGCCGCGGTTTCGCGTCTAGAAGACGCAAAGACGTGATTGAAGTGATTGAAACCGAGAATCGCGTCTTGAGCCGCGGGAGCTCCGTCCTGGACGCAAAGCTGCGTCTTGACCGCTATTTAAGCACTGACGCGTCATGAGACGGGTCATAAGACCCGTCTTCAGACGCGGACGCAGTCTGCGACGGCTCTTGCTGGATGCACTCGTCCGCCTCGCAGACAGTGCACAGTGCACACACAGTGCTTTTAAACTGGCTCACGTTGATTCAGAATGATTAACGAGTTAAACTGAAACGGGCGACTCGTTTCGGTAGTGACGGGAAGGCATACAACAACGAGACTTCTCCACCGAAAACACTATAAAAAAGCATGGATTTCTTCTCTCACCGAGTCAATCTCCCCGCACGCAATAACGGTAAAACTCCCTCCGTCACTCACACTGCTCTTAATGTAGACTATCTAATTTGGTTCAAACCAGAACATAATCCATTGGTGTGATTATAATTGCTCATTTCATGTCGTGGCTGTTCCAACTCAACTCAATCACGGCTGCTGTGAGTGACGCTTTGCAACGAGGATCAGATTCTGCTCTAACGCAGGCACGTGCACACATACATCAAACGGGGCTTGAGCCCCTGCCCTTTTAACAGAGAATTGTCCACCAAAAGGCCCTTTTAGAAATGTCAGCCCCTGCCTCTCTTAACATTCTTTGCACGTCCCTGACCAACGCGGACCTGCACACAGTAAAAAAAAAAGAAAAGCGATAGAAGCGACTGTCTAGAATAAAGGGCTTCGAATTTCGGATGCTTCGAATTATTCGATATTTTCGAATATTCGAATTTATTCGAATATACGGGGGATTTTCAGGCGAATATTCGAATGCTATTTTTGGCAAATTTTCACAGCCCTACTCTACTCTAGTCTACAGGGACAAGAAGCAAGATGCAATGTTGTGATTGAGGTGATAATAATAATAAGAAAAACTAAGATAAGGTACTGTAGGCTAAGATGATGATGATGATGATGATGATAATAAATAACAATAATAATAAAAAATTAAAAACGTCAACAGTATAGCCATAGAATAGCTGTATAAAGAATGTGTTCTATTGCAGACAAACACTTGTATATAAAATAGCAGCCATAGTAGCAGTAATAGTAGTTCCATCAACTACAGTAAGCCTACTACTATACTTGACATGACAATGGCTGAACCACTGTAGAGGGCCTTAATAACCTATTGTGGTGTGTAAAATAGCCTATAGAAAAAAGTTAATAAGGGTAATAATAATAATAATAAAAATAAGAAATAAAAAAGTATCGAAAACGGTATCGAAAAAGGTATCGTATCGATTCCCAGGTATCGAAAAAGGTATCGTATCGATTCAGAGGTGAACGATACCCATCCCTAGGTACAACACTACCAATCAGAAGCTTCTGTGGGCGGGTCTTGCCTTACCCAAGATGCTGTTTTGAGCTTCTGATTGGCTGTTTGCTACCCTATGTAGTCATGTGATCCAAGATGGCCACTGTGTGAATATGGTTAATAGTTTGGCATACTATAAAAGGTGTATTTTTTGCACATATACTATACTAATGAACACAGTACTAACAAAATATTGCTTGCAATGCACATTTTCCATTGATTGCCCAAAATGGAACAAATACTGGAATAAGGCCTTTGAAAATAGCTAAATGTGCTTATAAGCAACATCTGTAACTATATTTATGTCAAATAAAAACCAAAGGGAAAATAGCAGGAGCGTGATAAGATCTAAAAAGAGGAAGAGAGGCAGAAGGAAAATGGACAAGCAATAAGAGGAAAGGCTGAGCAGGTGAAAAAACTGAGAACAGGGTTAAGTCTTCTGACTGGGCCAGGGCTCTGTTCCTCTTTATCAAGTGGGTGGAGCAGGACTGTTAATTTGAATGTTATCGTTAATCTGAGGGGAAAGCCCAAACAAAATTACATTTTAATACGGGCCTGCTGGACCTCATGGATTTCCGATAATCTCATAAATCCTGCCTGTGTGTGAGAAGAAAGGAGAGAGGGGGACTGAGAGCGTGAGGGGGGGGGGGGGGGGGGGGGGAGGAGGAGGAGGAGGGGGAGGAAATATGAGAGAACATCAGAGCAGAGAATGACCACAGGCTTTAACCATGCTCTGCTCTCTGGAACACACTCTGGCCTTTGCTGAAAAGAAAGCCAGAGCGTGTGAGAGAGCGAGAGAGCACGTGAAAGACAGACGAGAACATACATGTGTACTAGGGCTGTCACAATTATTACATAATCGTGTAATCGCAATTATTTGACATAATCGTGATTATTTTTCATAATCGTCATAATCGTTTCCTTGTTGAAAAATATTCATATATTTTTTAAAGTAAAAAAGAAATAGTGGAAATAGCAGATCTACAAGCTCACAACGCGTCGCATCGCGACGCGTTGTGAGCTTGTAGATCGGCTATTTCCACTATTTCTTTTTTAAGTATAAAGTTGTCAAATATGTCAGTCATTTCTTTGTATATTTAGGTTATGTGTCATATCTACCATGTGCAACTTCAAAGCCTAAAAGCCAAAAAGAAATGTGATTGTCAACGACAAAAACACAATTAAATCGTTAATCGCAATAATTTGAGTGTATGTAAAATATCATAATCGTGACAGCCCTATACATGTGCATTGCATGCATGCGTTGACTTCGAGTCTAAGTCCATGTGTGTAATTGGTGGCTGTGCTGCTCTCATTAATAACCAAGCATGGGACTCCTGGGGAGTCCTTTACACTCCAGTGCAGCCCCAAGCACATCTCACCATGAGGATCAATGGACCCTGATTATTCCATTTGTTAGGCCTGCAATAAATGAAGGCTATTAAAACAATGCAGAGCATTGATCTCCTTCAGGCGCGCTACAGTATAGCAAGCTTGCGGCAACAGGTCAGCCATTGGAGACCTCTGCCGCAAATCTGGACGACACTAAAGCTCAATTTATCAAGCTACAGTAACAATGGGACGCATCGCGACAGGTCGCCTCGTTAGCTTGACAATCTGTCATTTTCAGCAAGTGACATAGTCATGCTAAGCGGTATGAATCTCAAAACTCAAGTATTCAAAAGTAAAAATTAATTGCTGTATTGAAATGTCCTACATTTCCAAATATTCATAATTCTTCAAAAATAGTGATAATAGCAGATCTACTGTATAAGCTTACAAGTTACAACAAATTAATTCCTTTTCCTGTTACCAAGGAACAATTGCCCGATAATTTAACTGCTCAATTCAACTTTTATAGCATGCAGTGTTTCGCCTATATGCATTAGGTTTATCATTCTTTCATTTCTATCGTGTTTCTAAGACGATTTCTGTGTGGATTTTATGGTTTATAACTTAGGATAAAGTACGATATGGCCATGAACAATGGTGGTGTCCGTGGATTTTTTAAATGTTTCTTTTTACCGTGAATTATTTTTAACATGGAATATGTTGGCAATTTACGGTAGCAACTGAGTCCCATTGACCCAGCAACGCTGACATGAACCTGTCCTTTCACAATAAAGTGCGTCGCTGACGCAGGACGCAGGCCACCCATTATCTCTGAGCCAATCAAATTAATTGATTGCATTTACTGAAAGAATTCTGCTAACAAAAATTTAAACTAGCAGTTGCAAAAATTATCAAGATTCCACATGGCATATTTACCGCTAAAAATGTACAAGTATTCAACAAACAAGCCATCAGAAAATAGTATCCAGGGTAACCCTGGATACTATTTTCTGATGGCTTGTTTGTTGAATACTTGTACACTTTCTCCTCCGTGCTCTGGACATTTTACCGTCTATGTCAGGGGTCTTCAACAGGGTGTCAGGGACCCCTAGGGGGTCCTCAGAGTTACTACAGGGGGGCCGCCAAAACATTTGTGTGATAGGATAATTATTTTAAATTAACAAATTGAACCCTCACATCCCTATTCTGAGGAGAACTTTTGGCAAATAGGTTTGGTGTAGAAGTTAAGTGGTTAAATGTCTGAAAAAAACACATGAACACAAATCCAACATAGACTGATGACAGTGCTGTCAAACAAGTCTATGAATCTGTGAAAATCTGCTGCATACAATATGCATTGGGGGTCCCTGCTTTATCTCCCTATCAGCTAAGGGGTCCTTGGCCTGAAAACGTTGAAGACCCCTGGTCTATGTCCAGCTGTCTAATCCACTGAAGCACCAGAGCGGTCCTGGAGTGCTGGAGGTAGCACTGTTGAATGTTCAACGTGACTTCTCCCCCGATGGAAGATTGCTCCGACCATGGGGTGGTCATTAGCACTACGCAAACCACAAAATTGCGTGGAGCCCCAAAGCAGGGTGGGCCCCCTGGGCTGCCCCGTAAAAATGTACGTTTGGTTGCTGTGGCTCAGTGGCTGGCGTTACAATCATTGCAGCTTGGCTGTCATGGTTGCTGTAACAGCGTGTAGAAGCCATCTGAGTTCAACTGAGTTAGAATCGGGCCGAAAACCTTCTCCATTATGACAATTGATTCCTCCCCACACACATTTGTGTGCTGTCACTGCTGTTGTGTCCTATTGACTCACTTGCCAGTGAGGAGCCCCCACAGGGAGGACATAGAGCCTACTCCTCCCACCCAACACTCCCTTGCTGACACGTGCCACCCCAGCCTGTAGGAGAACATGCAGTGGACAAATATCACCCCTCCACAAACACAGGCCAATTATGTTCGTATAGACACTCGACAAAGTTGAATGCACCGCTGTGGATTCGATCACCCAGCCTCTTTAAACAGAGTTTGCCATTAATAAAAAACAACAGGACACAAAAATAAAATGTATATTTATCCAAGGAGGATGTCTGACTATACTTTTCACCAAGCACCAATCTGCTCCACTCTCTGTAACAAACACATTCACACTTGGGAACCTGCCCAGCGTGTAGTACAGCTCCTGATTACCGTCAACCACAGGGCGGCCGTTTCATCCTGACTGTATGGAAAAGCCTATAACATAACACTGGTCAAATCTATTCAGTTTACACCAGTCCCCTCACCACAGATCTACCTCTTCTAACAACTACAATAACCTATTTTTCATACTAACAAGCAGTCTTCCTCACTCTGAAGCCTTCACCATTAACCTTTCTTTGGTTGCTATGACAATAAAATACAGAAAGGAATGGTAATATGAACTAAGATAGAGAGATTTGCTTAGATGAAAGCAGCAGGCTGAAACCCAGATAAGCAATTAGAGGACTTGATAAAGCTACCTGCCTTCTGAAGAGTGTCTTCCGAATCCCCAATGCCCAAGGGTGTGTGAAAATGAAAAGCGCGTCTACCCAGCGCATACGATGAGAAATATGACTTCATGACAAATGAGTGTTGTACTCGTATAAGAATCACTAGACTCCACTTATTTGTATGTGCTATGCAAATCCATTATCGTTTTATCCATCCATGACTTTAACCCATTTAGGCCTAGAATTATGGAATGCTTTAACCAGTGAAAAATAGCAGATAAACAAGCTCACAGCGCGGCACCGAGTGCCGCGCTGCGAGCTTGTAGATCTGCTATTTTTGAAAAAGTCGTGAAAATGTGTGCAAATCTTTGAATATATGTATTTTCAAAGCGAACGTTTGTAACTCAAATTTAGCTTCTGGGTGGTCCCTGGAACTAGATATTTTGAAATGGGGGCCAAATAAATATCATTTTGGGGGTCCTTCAGATGAAAAGGTTTGAGCACCAGTGACATAGCAGTCTCTCAAGAACAGACTAACTGAGCTCCAGTTGAAGTGAAAAGGACCTTTTCTTTGACGATGGCTGGCCAGATTGCTGACATAGAAACATAGGTTTTTTCCAAAAATCTTAGAAGGATTCAAAAGACACTTAAAGAATCGGGTCAAAATTCTAATTTTCACGATTTTTCAAAAATAGCAGATCTACAAGCTCGCAGCGCGGCACTCGGTGCTGCGCTGTGAGCTTGTATATCTGCTATTTTTTTATATTTAAAGCATAAAATATTGCGTCATAATGTGTTCAGGCCTAAATGGGTTAAATCTATTCTAGCTAATGGCCTGTGTGCATTGATTGAATTCAACTAATGATACACAGGGTAAAGTACCACAGAATAGCAGCACACTCGTTTCCTTTTCATTACAAGTGGTTTGGCAATTGATAATGTGTTGATTAATTAATTACATACTTATTGCACTGCTTGGGGGAGGGTCAAAAAGTGCAAGATTTGATTAAAGATTATATTTGAGAATATTTCACTTATAATCAACCAAATAAATAAAAGATTACACAAACAACCCTTTAACAGATATATACAGTCAGTGTATATATTTTAATTAACTCATTTTGTCAGGTTTATTTTATAGGCCCTCACTGCCATTGACGGGTTTTGACAGATTTATTTTTTATTGCATTTGTCAAACGATCCCGATCATAAACATCTGATGTAAAAAACAGATCCGGTTTCCTACAGGAAACAGGAGGTAGGCGTGATAAAAAATAAACACCAATCCCAGTCCCAAGTACTTCTCAGTAGCAGATATCTTTTGAACAGTTTGAGCATTTCTCACACAGCTTTTTTTAATGCATAGTGTACATGTGCGAGATCTGACTGGATCTTACTTGAGATAAATAAGCTATGACTACTTTAAAAGGTAAGAAAAACTGGAAATTGATACACATTGCGCCACACATTATGTAAGCACTTGTACAGAAACTTAACTTACAGTATCGGTATTCGGTATCGGCAAGTACTCAAGTTAAGTACTCGTACTTGTACTTGGTCAGCAAAAATGTGGTATCGGGACTAGGGTTGGAGGCGGTAACCGCCGTACCGCCGTACCGCGGTATACCGAGGTCTACCGCGGTGTCATTGTGCTTACCGTGGTAAAAAGACAAAAAAAAGGTCTATTTTTTATTGGAAAACAAGCGAGTTTTAAAACGGGGGAGAAGCGAGGACCGCATGCGCTCCATGCCGCTCTGCTCTGGGCCGTGTACCACACGTTGGAAGCCACATACGTCACTCAGACACAGACCTGCACACGCGTGATTCCTAAACCCACCAGGCTTGAGTTAAGACCCGCCTCGTGGAAACGCGAGGTCTTCCAGGAGTGAGGCGGGTCTTAACTCAATCCTGGTGGGTTTAGGAATCACGCCCTGCACACAGTGCACAGAGCAGGGTACGGAGCACAACTTATGACGGAGCAGCAGCATACACTTTCTCTGTAATCCACTCGACACAAGGATGTTAATACATACCTTGTGTTGTGGCATATCTTTTTTTATTCATACGGATTACTGGCGGAGCGCGGGCCGCGTGGAGTAAAACCGAAAATGAAACTATTTTACTTTCTCCACGCGTCGCACGTTGTGCCCCGTACGGCGCGTCGGCGATTTTATAACCTTTTCTGTCAAGTCTTGTAACTAAAACCTGTATATAGCAGCACTCAATCACTGCGATTTGAGAGTTGAGACGTGACGTGAGTTTACAGAATCACTGTACACGATCTGACTACCCTTCCTCTTCTGGTTTGTTCACACAGCTGTTTGTGTCTGAAAAGCCCAAGTAGCTAGCCTACGTTACTATGGTAACCCGACAGTGCAGATCTAAAAGCTCAGAACGCGTCGCGGATGCGATGTGTTGTGAGCTTGTAGATCTGCTCCTTTGAAAGCCAGACCGGCTGTGCTGTACAGAGAAGTATAACTCGGGCAGTCAGGCTGTGTCTCCTCTCCACTGTGGAGAGGCGACTTTTGGGAAGATGATTGCAATATTTTGGCTTATCGCCGAACCTTAATTAATAGATACGGGGGTGCGGTAATTACCGCAGTACCGGCGGTAAATGGGAAGACGGTAATCGCGGTAACAAAATGTCCATACCGCCCCAGGCCTAAATTCGGGACATCCCTAGCAGAGATCATGCACCACGTGTGTGCACTCCGTTCACATGGCTGCCATGTTTGAAAGATGGGTTTGGTATGGGGGTCAAACATGCAATTTCGTGATCGCGATCATGCCTAGTAGATAGAATGAAATAATTAAAAATAATTTTAATGCAAAATCGGACCCAACTCGGGAAACTCTGGCGTGGCAGCGTCAAACAACGGGAATAAATCGGGGAAACTTGTGATAGAGCAATCAATGAGTTAAAAACAAAGTAAAATAAGGACGATAAATATCAGGCCAACCGATCAAATGGGTCTAGCAGTGGCGAGTGTCTCTAGCGTGTTTGTGTGTTAATCTGACCCTGGAGAGTCATGATGACATACTTATATGCTGAGCTCCAGGAAGTGTGAGGTTGATGTACTACCGTCACAGCTGTCTGGAAACTCATGGCTGGCTGACTGGTCATCTGATACATATAACAATCCTGACAATAGCAAAAGGACTTTCACTTTACACCAAAAACGAATCAAGTCTTAAGTTAACAACTAGCTCTCCATTTAAATGTATTCAAACTCCCTCTTGTCTCTGGAAATTATTGCATCTTATAAATCAAGTATATTGCAAAATATGCAGCCCCACTGCATTGCCACAGATGAATTTTGATTTATAAGTTAAACAAAGAGTCTCACTGGCAAGTGGCAATAGGCTGTTATTTTTACTATAAGAGTTGTATGTACTGGGAAAAATAAAACTAGTGACTTAGCTTTGCTGAGAATTATAATAATGGTGATAGAATGGCATCTGTGATATGGCAAATTATACCAGTAATCTAGACTACGGTTTTGTTCATAGTGTCTGCCTATTATGAAGAAAAAACCTTCATGCCTAGAGCACTTTTTTGTCTTAAAAATATATCCACGAGTTTCCAACGCCCCATAGTGCATTGCGCAGACGTCTGCACCGAGCTTCCGCCGCCGATTTACAAGCTCACAACGGGTTGCATCTGCGACGCGACGTGAGCTTGTATGTCTGCTGTTAAACCCGGAAGTTTGGTTCCGATAGTCTCCAGTAAACTCCTGCGGAAACTTGTGGATATAAAAAAAGATCATGCAGTGCGCATTTTGTTTTCATAATAATGCTCACAAAATGTAGAGACCAGATAAGCATTCGTCTGCATTTTAGCCTGGCAACACTTTCACTTTGAGTTCAAAAGGGAGGCACACACATCCCAAACAAAGTAGTACCAGGTGCTGGGCAAAAATACGTACATATAGGAGAGGATGTCCGCACACTGGTTAGTAGCTCCCAGGAGTAATTCTTCATTTATAAAAGCATGATGACGTTTCGACCCCCTTCGGGGTCTTCATCGGGTCTAAGACTTTCCCTTTTGCCTATATTGCCATGGTCATCATGTTTAACAAGAGGAGAAGAACTTCACTAGCTTTTACTATCTTTACTATCTCAGAGGGTGCTGGGTGCACGCACAGCATCCTCTGAACGTCAACGAATAACAAGCAGCCCACATCACAGCATTTCTCTTCTTCAGCCAAAAAAGCACACTTAACAGTGTCTTGTAAAGGCATTCACCTTTTCTGCTATGTAAATCGACAGTGTCTATTCCTTTTAGCCAAGGACAGCATGAACGTCCAATCCACATTACACACACAAAGCTAACATATTGACTCTACAACATCATTATTCCTAAGTCTAAAGTTGACTGTTGACAGATGCAAAAGTGTCCCAAATACAATGTAATAATGTGTAAGCACTAAATATACTCATTCACTGTGGTTATGTGAATCTAAATTATTTGTTGTTAAACAGTACACCCTGGTACTAATATATGTGGTTGGTATTACATATTATATTTGTTATGATACCTCTTTCTTGACAAGTTCTCACTCCACTACTACATCCCAGCGGTTTAAGATATAACATTCACGGCAAACCACCCAAAAGATTTAGAATTTACAACCTGTGGTTGTCATGTCATGATGGTGTTAGGGGTCACTCAAATGGTTCATCCTCTGGAAAGAATGCATGTGCTCTGCAGCTTTCATGGCATGGCAATGCATATAATAGAAGACATTTGTTCTATTGGCATCAGTAAAATGTGGAATAATGTGTATATATGTGTCGTATGTATAGGTAGGATTGTATGTCGGTTGCAGATGTATTTGTAGGGTGGGGTGTGTGTGTGCAGGGTAGTATGTTTATTTATTGTGAATATGAATATATCTATCTATCTATCTATCTATCTATCTATCTATCCATCCATCTATATTGTTCAGTCTGGTGTAGAGGATGGCATCCTGTCCCAGAAATCTTTCAATCTTTCAATAAATAAATAAATACAACAATGATGAAAACAGAAACATGGATCAAATCACATACTGTAAGACAAAGCTTGTTTCCATCATCTCCCACTCCTATTCATTCCATTTTGACATTTCTTCTAACATTTTGGCAGCCAGCGACGTCAGACTTCGGTGGTCTATTGCCTGGCTAAATACAAATTAAAGCTCTTTCATAGAAAAGACTGCTCTTGTCTGCCTGAGAAGCCTGTACAAGCACACAGAGTAGCAACAAGAGTAGTCTCAAATTAGTCTCTACAAGACAATCTGTATCCCCACCAGAGAACACATGCATCAGTATTCAGTGAGGCTCTATTCAGCACTGTACTCAACAAGCCCTACCAACTCCAAAAGCAATGTCCAAAAATAAGCATCCACATTAAATTGCACAATTAATAATACATACAGAAGTTTGGCTGCAGCAATATCTGTGTCTCAAGAGGCTGTCATATTTTCGGAGGGGAGTTGTTTCAAATAACGCTCTAAATAACATTCTGATACTATGCAGAATCCCTGGCCTAATAATCAAACTGTGCACACTGTAGGAGAAAATCTTTTGAATCAAACCAAATAAAGCATAATTTGTAAGTAATGAAAAAGAGACCATAAGGGGAGACCGTAACCCTGTGTTTGTCACAATTCTCCTTTTGCACAAAGTAGTGCAATGCAAGATAGAGGGCGCCAGATCCCTTTGAGTCACACCCTACCACTACTTCCTGTTCATCCACAGTGCATTGATTCTAGTTGTTTTCTCCATTAGATTAAAGTGCTTTCTTTTCGCTTTTTTCAACTTTTATTACTTGTCAAAATACATTTAATTTGTCTGCCTCATCTTTTTACCATCCCAAGTAATAAAAGTTGAAAAAAGTGAAAATAAATCTAATGGAGAAAATGACTAGAATCAATGCTCTGTGGATGAACAGGAAGTAGTGGTAGGGTGTGACTAAAAGGGATCTGGCGCCCTCTATCTTGCAATGCACTACTTTGTGCAAAAGGAGAATTAATATCCCAACCACGATAGTTTGTTTTATAAAATGTTTTGTATGTTTGTGGCTGTGGTCTTGATATATCGTGCAGCCTTGAGCTTAATTTATACTCCATCACATGATGGTGTTGCTTGCTGACAATAACTGTAGTACAACATACTGGTATCAACTACAAAAAGTGCTTCTCGGAGCACAGGTCCCCGCCAGGTCAAGTTAGGTTATTGTGGGCCACCAATGTTCTGAATTCAGTCAGAGGTGAGTGGCAGTGGAATCTGTACAAGTTGAGAGTCTGCCCCCGTTACAATGCGCTAGGCTAGACCCCTGGGAAATGGATTGCTGAGGTGGAGCGCCACACCTACCATCAGCTCCCAGTCGCTCCAGCCGCACGACTTGCCGCACCCAAGCCATGCTACTCATACGCTGGGTTGGCGGGGCTCGGAATCGAACCCATGACCTTGTGGTCTAAAGGCAAGAGCTCTACCGGAGCTAACCGGACATATGTTGATTTGTGGGAGATGCCAATCTTAGCCAATCAGGGTGGACTATAAAAAAATGTCAGACAGATCCGCCTTCCCTTGATCACATGAATTAGACATAATGTGTACAGATTTACGTGTTTGGACAAAAGAATTGTTTAGCAACAATGGTTCTGCTAGTGGCGCTATATTAGGATAATGTGAAAATGATGGCATTTCTTCCTCGGCCTAGTGTGAATGTGCGTGCATAGTTTCATGGCAATCGGACACTGCATTCATGATTTGAGGCATAACAGAAGCCATTATCATCTATGAAAATTTAAACATTCAGGAAGCTGGCTCAACAGAACAAACAGTGTACAGTATAATGTAAAAGGGACTTTACCCCCAATCTAAACCTTGATGCAGAGTGTCAAGCAGGGAGGCATTTGGAGAGATCTTTATAGTGTTTGGTATTACTCTGCTGGGGATTGAAACCCCGATCTCCCACTTCTCACTAACCAGTAACCACAAGGTGAGTTGACAATGACAGTGTAATCTTGATAGCTTCCAAATCAATAATTAATTATGAATTAAAAGAAGGCTGATAGAAGCAATCTAAAGCTGCCATGTACTGTAAGTACTGATAACCATTCTTGTACATGAACACTGTTATCACACGTTGCACTTGGCCTGCAAAGCATGTGTGCAATCTGTGCATACACATGTACACACAAGCACATGTCATGTGTATGGTTAGAACCCTCCTGTTTTCCCTTATGAGAAAAGAGAGAGAGAGAGAGAGCGAGTGAGCGAGCGAGATTGTGTGTGTGTGTGTGTGTGTGTGTGTGTGTGTGTGTGTGTGTGTGTTTGTTTTCCCACGGTGCAGCACATCATTTACAGCACACTCAATAGTGCTGATACTGGACACTAGCTCCCAACAGTCTTGGCTGTTCATATACCACAAGAGAGACACTCTCCCTTCTGTCATTATTATCAATCAGGGAGCATTAACTGCTCAACTGTGAGTGCATGAAATGGGGGGAAAACAGAAGTTTGCTAATCAGAATGACACTCACCAAAAACATTATTTTCTTTGCAGCTGTACAATTCAAGTCCTGAATCTAAGTATTGAGAGATGAGGAATCGATGATTTACTTTATTCACTGTGTGGTCTGGAAATTATCCTTCTTTGTCATGTACTAGCAAGAAAATGTGTTACTATTTTTCTTCTGTCAAGTGACTTCAAGTCTAGTCTGTGTAGTGTTAACAGACAAAGAAGAGTGTTGAATCTTTCCACTTACAGAAGCAGCGACCTACAGCTAGCTGTGAACCATAGCCAGGCCCAGGGTCACCTTTCAAGTCGGATTCTACACATTTACAGTCAAAAAGATCTCTCTCCCGTTCTGTTCCTCTTTGAAAACACAAGTAAAGATGTGTTTTTTACAGTGGATAAGTACATAAGGGCATCAATGTCTGAAAACTCTCAGCCCAGGAATGTGTGAAGATCATAAATTTAACACAGTCAATTGTTTAAGAATTTTCTATTAGGTGTGGGATGACGAATTGGAAGATTTCAGGCAGCCCCCATCACCTCTTCTAAATCAATATCAGACTTGTAATTTACTGACGCATTCTTGTTCAACTTTCCCCTGAAGCATCATGGTTTCGCCAAGCAGCACCTCCGTCTAATTCTAGTAGATTTCTTAACAGCAGAGGAGTGTTAAATTTTCATTTGAGGGAACATCTAATATGGGTGTGTGGAGCCTGCCTAGGTTATGTATGACTATGTGGCATTTGGCATTATTGAAACTATAGCTCTCCATGGCCGGGAGACATGGAAATAATCAGGTAGGCAGCACTGCAGTGGATCAAACTCTGACTTTATGCGAGGTTGAACAGCCGAACACGCTAGAACCCCGGTACCACCAGTAAAGCTTTAGAATTCCCCTGTCACAGCCAAGCGTATATAGCTTAAAGCAGAATAAAATGAATTGGCATAAATGGAGAGTAATAATAATACAGGCAAGGCTAAACCATTAGTTTACTGCTAGAATCTGGCTCTGTGAGGAGTGATGTCCTCTGAATGAGGATGAGATGTGTTTAACTTTTCTCTTGAGACGAGATATATTTTACTTCAAGCTGCTTTGTGCAGGACAGTCAAATCAAGTTATTTTGACAAGAAAATCATATTGGATAATGACATTCTGACACGAAATACTCTCTTTTGTTGGCAGAATACATGTAGCCAATTTATAACTATTATTCATTGTAAGCTACCCTTTCACTTGACAAAACATGCTTGACATATTTTCCACTGAAAAAACTTTTTTAATTTGTGAATGTGTTATTTGTCAAGCTACCAAGAACAGCTACCATGATAATTATATGAAGGCTTTTAAAGTGAGCACTACTGTGCACCCAACTGCACATCGCATAGTAGTTATCTACAAAGACATTACTCAGCTAATGAGTATGCAATTTAAAATGAGCCACTTTATTAAGGTCTTAGATTCAGACTCTAATTAATTAATTATTTCCTCCATAGAGGAAATAGGCAAGGCTTTAAGGCGGGGGTCTATAATGTGTTATAACCAGACATTTACAATGCAATTATAAGGCATTATAACACCTGTTTCAAATGTTTATAATTATCCATAACAACTTGTAACAAGGTTTATGAAGTATTATAACAATAATTAGGGCTGTCACGATTATGAAATTTTACAAATAAATGCGATTAACGATTTAATTGTGTTTTTGTTGTTGACAATTACATTTCTGTTTGGCTTTTAGGCTTTGAAGTTGCACATGGTATATAGAAATATACATATATAAAGAAATGACTGACATATTTGACAACATTACACTTAGAAAAGAACATTGATAGTGGAAATAGCCGATCTACAAGCTCACAACGTGTCGCGATGCGACGCGTTGTGAGCTTGTAGATCTGCTATTTCCACTATTTTTGACTTTTTTTTTTATATAGGAACATTTTTCAACATGGAAACGATTAAGACGATTATGAAAAATAATCGCGATTATGTCAAATAGTCACGATTAGACGATTATGTAATAATTGTGACAGCCCTACTTATAATATAATTTATACTGTAAGTGGTGGTCATAAACTCAGTGGAACAGCTCAATATGACTATCAGGTATTACAATTTACTTTAAAGGTCAGGTCTATAAATGCATAATAATGCACTTATAATGCTTCATAACAGTGTATATTTATAATTATGCATAACTTATAACAAAGACACTTTATAACTAAAGGTAGTTAAAATGTGCTGTTCCACAGCTGAGCTTATAACGCATTATGACCAGCACTTTTAATATGTTATAACATTGTTATGAGTTGTCATACACGATTATAAACTTTTATAATCAGTGTTACAATGCCTTATACAGACATTATAATGCATTATAAACTCAATTTAATAATGCATTATAGACCCAACCTTTAAAGGACAACTTTGTTTTTTCTCAACAAGGGTTCATATTTTAGATTGTAATTAGAAAAAAAGAAAAAAAGATGAGTGTTAAAATGTTTTCATTTACTGCTTTCTATCATTTTAGCGATTTTAATGATTTTGATTACAGCAGGTGGGGGCATGCATACAAGTTGCTAAAGTCTTTGATACAATGAGCCCATTCCCAAGTTGCACCGGAATCTTTCATGGGCAGATGTGACTTATGGGGGCTAGTGTTACTGTAATAAAGAAATCGCCATATACTAACCTGTTTACAAAAAAGTTAAGTACAGTAGCAACTACTGGAAAAAATACTTGGCGTATTCACATTTGAGGACGCTCAAATGTGAATACGCTCTTTTCTTTTCTCGTTGCTCTTTTGCTTTTTGCACTCCTTCTTTTCTCATCTTTCTGTGTCTTATTATTATTATTACCCTTTTTAGATTATTATTATTTTAGATGTGGTTTGCTGTTATTATATAGTTTGCTGTACAACCTTGAACCCTCGAACCAGCTTATTGTGTCTAAAAATACATATTTAGCCACTTGTAGTGTAGGCATGCCCCATTCCACTGAAATCTAAATCGCTAAAAACGATAGAAAGCAGTAAATGAAAACATTTGGAACATTTTCTCTAATCACAATCTAAAATATGCACCCTTGTTGTAAGTATAGTGGTACCAGGAAATGCGTTTTCATGGTCAGTACACAATTAAACACACAAAACAGGGTGTTACACATGCCAAACAATGAACAGCCACCAAATCAAATCTTTTACTAACTAGACACTATTCCACAATTTATGCATGCTGAGCCAAACATGTAGCAAACTCATTAACATTAAATCTGCAGCAACCACGTCTCACGACAAAACATTCCTCTATAGCCAAATCCACAGAGCGGCAATCATAACTGTGGTGTCAAGCTTGGCACACCGACACCGTAACTACAGGGCATCGCTCTGTGAATTCGTCTATACTAGCCCCAAACTGCCACCTCAGAATCAGGATATTACATTTTATTTTAGCAGACAATCTATTTTAAATCATTTGCATCAAAAAATAAAGTTATTCTTCCTGCATCACCACCAATACAGAACAACAATACAACAGCGCCACATTAACAGATCAAAGAAATCTGAATCATAATGTATGAAGTTAAAGGACAACTTTGTTTTTTTACAACAAGGGTTCATGTTTTAGATAATAGTAATTAGAGAAAAGAAAATATGTTAATAAGGGGATTTTATAAGATATTTGACCAATCAGTAAATCGTTACCAATACATTTCTTCACCAATGTTTTTCTAAGGGTGTATAATAATATGTACTAAAAGGTTGAAATTCAACTCCCGGGGGAAACCTCATAAAAAAACTGATTTGTGTTTGTGTTCCATTAACTTTAAACATTCCGTGGGCTACAAATGGCCCCCACAAAACGGTGAAAAGTGATGACATCACTAGACCATCATTTTGTGGGGCTGTTTTTAGCCCATGGAATGTTTTTCGTGCAAAACAAATGCTTGCAATGGATTCAGCATCATGAAAAACCCCTAGTCTGACCCCTCACATGCTACTTAAAGCGGGGGGCTCTCTCCATTCCGACATGTCGCCACTCCGACAGTGACTTCTTATTGTCGGAGTAGCAACACTTCCATAGAGGTTAGGGTAAGAGATAGGGTTGGTGTCTGTCGGAAAGGAGACATGTCGGAATGGAGAGATGCACCCAAGGAGACATGTCGAAATGGAGAGATGCACCCACTTAAAGCATATTTATATTGCTGCTAACCTATAGTTAGGCCTAAATCAGAAATTAGCCTAGAAAAACAAATATGTTGCTACATACTGTACATGTACTGTAAGCCCCTCCCATACACTAAAATGTGTTCCCGGCCTGAATGGGTTAAGCGGAACATTTATGGACCTGTTGAATTACTCTTGATATTTTTCATTAACTTAAATAAGTTCAACACTTACTCTGTCTTTCATTCTCCAGCTCTGTGCCAGGGCTTTGGAGCCCTCAATCTTCTCCGAGTGACGTTTCTTCATGAAGGCCAATGGAAGCTTCCAGTCACTCATGTCCGGTTCCTCTTCCTCAGCAAGGCCTACAGCCGGTGAATGCAGCATGTCCGAGTCCATTTTCATTGGAGCCCTACAAAGCGAGAGCCACAACAGATCATGAGTTAGGTCTGATGAGTTATTATAGCTGTAGCACTAGCTTGTTGTCCATGGGGTCTTCAACGTTTTCAGGTTTTCAGACGCACGCGTGCGTGCGTCTCACGCCGCCAGTGTGGGTATGTTCATTGAAAACAATGGGGGCGGCTGTTTTGACGCATACCATCTGCAGCTGGTGTGTGTCCGTCCCCCTTACCCGACCTGACGTCTTCGGGTAGGGCCAAGCCTAAAATAATTGCCAATTGATCGGACTGGGCCGAGCCTCGGGTTCCGTCGTGACACAGAGAACAGAGCACAGGTACATATCCTTCTGTCTTTCTGCACTGAAGCTTAACCAATGGACCAAGAATAATTGGTGACGCATGCGGAAGTATAGCCTACTAGCGGCCTGGTTGTTGGGATGACATCACAAACATAACCTTTGGATGTACGTTAAATCTGCCTCAGAGCGTTAGCTCCATGGTGAAGCGGCTGCGATGAAAGGTAAAGGTTAGCTGCGATTAAAAGACACACAGTTTGTAATAAGTTTATAAATAAGTAATAAGTTATAAATCCACATTCAAAGTAACAAACCTGGATATTTTGAGAAGGACTTAAGGAGGATTGTATTCAACATTAACATAATAATTTGATACACGTTGATAACTTTTGCAGACGATCAGCTCGTCTGGTAATATATGATTATTTACAAGCTTTCTGGTTAATGAAGTTTCCCTGTGCTGCTGTGTGCATTTACATTACTAAAGGTTTTACAGCCGTGGTGCTTAGAGCCTCTCTAAAGGGGGGGACACACGTTTATCCTGTGGAGAATATAGAATATACATGAATATGTAATATGTAAGATCACAGACATTCTAGGGCTACCTCTGACCTCAGACTGACAGCCGGGGAGGGGGTTATTAGAATCTTTCATCATAAGACTAATCGTTTAATTTTATGTAGCTATTTATCTACTTGGCTCTGGTGTGAAGAGCTGGACATTTTATCTGGAGTCTATGCCACAGGCAGCTTCACTGCACTTCATCATGCACTGTGTTGTATGAATGATATGATGACAAAAACATGATGTGTTGTATGAATGATATGATGACAAAAACATGAATATCAGTCTTGTTTGCAATGCAAAACAACTGGACACATCGGACCACACAGTACTGTATTGATTTAAATGTTTCTGCTAGTTTACACACACATGCACAGGCTATGGCCATCCAGCATACTGATCACGTTCTACTGAGGAGAGTTCAATGCTCCTACTGTACTAGCTGGCCACGTGAACACAGCTCGAATCACTAAAGAGTATGTTGTTATACCTACAGGTTCGGCGAACCAACGCGTGCTGATAATTACTCTACCAGCCCGTGACAGCAGTGTGAGCTATGGAAGGGGCACTAGAAGAACAGCTGGCCAGACACGGCAGGTAGCAGATAAATAAACCAACGTTAACATTAGCTAACCTGTTAGCTAAGCTAGCAGTGCCCGGCGGCTAATGTTAACCTTACAGTTCTGTCTGAAGCTGCAAGCTGGCTATTCCGTTTCCTGCCGACTGTCTTTTGCTAGTATTACAATTCCCAGTTATTAGCTTTGTGATAACACTGACTCCATCATGATTACGGCCCCACACACACACACACACACACACACACACACACACACACACACACACACACACACAGTGGTAGTAACTAAATACATTTACTCAAGTGCTGTACTTATAAGTACACTTTTGAGGCATTTATTTTGTACTTCACTTGAGTATTTATTTCCAACACTTTTCCTCCACTACATCTGGGATGCAAATATTGTACTTTTACTCCACTACAATTATTTGAAAACTAGTTACTTTCGCAGATATCAATTATAATATTATAAAACATACATAAACCACTTTAGCCATTTTATACCTAGGCTGTTTGAAAATAGCCGATCTACCAGCTACGAGCTTGTTGATCTGCAGTGCTATTTTCAAACATGTTGAAGTTTAACTTTTTGATGCCAATACTTTTGTACTTTAACTCAAGTACATTTTTAATTCCGGACTTTTACTTGTAACAGAGCATTTCTGTATTGCAGTATTAATAAAACGTAAATACTTTTTTCCACCTCTGCACACACTGATAAGATTAGATTATGTGCACAAATGGCGCTTCTCGTGGAAGTGAAGCGTGCTGAGGCTGCATGCAGACCTTGTTGGCGCTGTGTGGTTTTCCTCAATCCGGGCTTGGGTTCCTCTCCGTCTCCGGACTATGACAGACACGGTCGCGCAGACAATTCGCGCGAGGAAATTGTACGGCAGCGCCCACAACCTGGTTAGAATGTCAAAACCGTCAAATCCAAGTTCCACGGGTATGTGCTTGCAGGGGAATTTGCGGCTTCTCTCCCCACGGCTCTTCGCTATGGGAAGGGGCTGGAGACGAGGCCCATCTTCACACGGACACTCTGCCACAACAGCCACGCAAACAAACCGCCGACCAGAGCCGTCCTTTACTTATGTCACAGCGGGGGTCCCCGTGTACGGCGGTGCGTCGTTGCAGCCGAGTCTGTGCAAGTGTTTAGGGTCCGAATCGCTGAGAATTCCAACAATTTCTCGAGAGAGGCACTTCTTCAGCACTTCTGCAAGGGCGCAGCCATCTTGGGATAGACCCAGAATGCACCACCGCACCTCTGTGGGTGGTGAACGTGTCATGAAACGTCATACACCCAGGGGCTGTCCTGACTGATCAAAATACAAACACATGTTGCCATGCACAAAATGTAAAAGGTAAACAACTAAACATTCGTTGTAGGGACATTTTAAATAGACTTTTAATTAGATGTTGTAAATGTACTATAAGCTCACTTTACATACATACATCAGACTTGACTTATAAAGTCATTTAAGTGAGACAGACTTATACTAGTAAGACACCTCAGGGTGACATGCGACCTATTAGGTCGCGCCAATTCTTGGCCATCTGGCCAGTGATGTAGGCCTATATGGGACCAGTTACTCATATATGGAGACCCCTGCATGATAGTCAACAATGTTATGTCAAAACATGCCCATATATGGGCATTACCAAATATGGGCATTCCCAGATATGTCCTTAATATTGATAACATAATATCCTTAATGATGTCCTTAATATTGATAATCTCCATATATGGGCATAAAACGTATTAGTAAAGCTAAGCATGGCCTTGGCGAGTTAGGGCCTGGGTTTGATGCCTGGGGATCTCCATGTATGGGCATAAGGGGGTAACCTAACCTAACAGGGCATCATCTGGGAATGCCCATACTGAATATGGACATTTTATTTATTCTATCCTTTATTAATATATATATATATATATATCCATATACATATATGGACTTAATATTAACGTTTTCAGCCTGGGATTGATGACAGCAGACATCTTCATATATGGGCATAAAAGGGATAGGCCTACCCATATATGGACTGTTTAGTTTAGGCAATTAGCAGACGCTTTTAATCCAAAGCGACTTACAATAAGCAGATAATACATCACTATAATAAACAAGATAACATGTCAGAACATCAATTACAATATAACAAATGCATATGAATATCAATCTAAAAAAATAATATAATCAGTAAAGAAAAAAGGATTCTAAAAAACCTAAAAAACAAAAGCTAACTAGCTTCCCGTATGGTCATTGAGTGTTTCAGTAGTGCTATGGGTTTAGGTGGAGTCTGAAAAGGTGAGTCTTCAGTCCACGGCGAAAGCTAGCGAGTGAGTCCGTTGTTCTAAGTGCGACAGCTGTCACTGTGGCGTGATTATGGATCCCACTGCGAAAGATGGATAGAAACGGTATAGAGCGCTCGTTTTCAGCAGCGCCGGCAGGTTAGCTACTCACGTTAGCATTCACAGCGTTTGTTTTACTGAGTTTAGGGTTAGGTTTAGGGTTAGGGTTAGGGTACAAAAAATAGGTTTATGTTTTGGTGCACCTCTGCCGCGGTCCAAGTGACTACAACGGAGCACTCCCTACATCCGGTTCAGCCAATCACAAGCTTCAAAAATTAGTCCGGGGCGTGGTTATCCATCTTTCCCAGTGGGATCCATAATCACGCGTCACGGTGATATCACCTGTGATGTCACAGTGACAGTTGAATATCCAGGGTTTGATCTTTCTTTGATGAGGTGATGTCACGTGACATCATTTCCTGTACGGAAGGACGGAAGGAAGGAAGGACAAGCTACGAGATTTCTCATGGTATACTACGACCTTCAGTTGCAACAATAAATAGGCTATATTTTCAAACGTCGACTATATGGGAAAATGTACATAAACGGTAAATGTGGTTACTTTTGCGGTATTCTCACATTATATCCAGTGGTAGACAAATTACTCAATTCAATTCAAAGGAGCTTTATTGGCATGAGAAAACATACGATTACATTGCCAAAAAATATAAAAACTGTTGAAAATGGGGAACATATATACAGTTGGAGGGGTACAGCATTGTGTTAGCCTCGGAAACCCAGGCTTCATTTGGCGATCGGAAGAAAATGGCATTGTGTAAACAGAGCTATGTCACATTGTGTCATTTTATGGGTATAAAGCTTTTGGAACAAATTGCTCAACCCCAGTGTCAAAGTCTAAACACTCCCACACATAGCAGACATGGCCCAGATTCGTCCTCATGCCGGCAGGTCTGGCTCACTAACGGCATTGGCAAGTGGTATTTGGGCCAGGTTTGGCAATGATGGCACTGTTGATCTGACAGCACACATGTGGGCTCACTGGGCTCAGGCTGCTTGTCTTAATTAAATGAGGTATACACTATTATATACAGTATTACTCTACAAGTGACTACTGTTCACAACAAGTAAGTTGCTCTGTCAAATGTGTACTTGAGTTAAATTACTGGAGTACTTGATTTTAAAATACCAAGTATTCAAAAGCAGAACTTGCAATGTTTTACTTTTTAATATCAATGCATTGCTGTATCAAAATTTAGCCATTTCCCCCAAAAATCTAAGATTTTATATTTGAAAATATCAGAAATAGTGAAAATATCTGATCGACAAGCTCACATCGCGTGCATTGTGACCTTGTACTATAGATTGGCTATTTTCAAGTGATTAATTCATAATGTTGTTTTTTCCCTTCCTAGAAATGTAGTGGAGTCAAAAGTACAATATTAAAGTCACAAGTAGCCTACCTAAACATTCAAATACTCAAGTAAAATTCAGATACTCGTAGATCGGGAATCTTAGGCGTATTTTTGACTAATATGGGAACCCATTCGGTAAAAAAGAGGGGGAATATTTTAGTCCACTTCCTCTCGGGTGCTTCTGTGTTTATTCATAACAACAACAGTACATGTTTATGGCAGTAGTGACGCAATGTGTCTGCTGACTGCTGTTACCATGATCTGTCTTGAGAGATTCATTTCTGACAAACCCAGCAATTAGTTTCTTACGATGTCTCTTGCAGCTGAGCCGTGTGAAATAATCCAGACAGATCTGTAGCTCTCTACTGAACATGAGAGCCACTGGGGTTCATTGTGCCGACTCCTGATTCAAAGTCCAGTACAGGAGGATATGAGGTATGTGGAGTTTCCAGTTCTTGGAGGTCGGAGAGAATGCATGGCACATAGGGTGGCCAGCGTGTGGTAATCTACAGTATAGCTACTATCGCGTGTAGAGATTTAAAAGTCAGTGACATGACAGCGCCATAGTGGTTGAGGACCACAACGCTGTCCTGCCCTTGGCGCAGGCTGTGTGGACCAATAATAATAATAATAATAGTTACCTATTTCGTCCCTCAAGGGAAATTCAGTATTTTCAGCCCAATCCAGCTGATTCGCTGCCCACAAGGAGCATGTGAGCAATTAAGGGTTAAGAGTCCTGCTCAGGGACACACATCGACATTGCTACCCTGGCCTGGAATCGAACCTGGGACAACCAGGGGCTCTGGTTCCCCAGGCTGGCTCCCTAACCATTCTGCTATGCCGCCCCAAATATGAGGTATTCCAGTTTTTCCAGTTCTTCTGCTGGAGGTCGAAGAGAATGCATGACACACAGGGTGGCCAGCATGTGGTAATCTATAGCTACTATTGCGTGTAGCGATTTCAAAGTCAGTGACACGCTATTTGGAAACGCACATTAGTTCAGGGTTTTCTCGTTCGTTTTGACCACCGTCGGCAGGTTAGCTACTCACCAGCGTCGGCAGGTTAGCCAGCGTTAGTTTCACTGAGGTTAGGGTTAAGGCCGTATCAGAGTGTACGGTGGAGAGCTATCCACCGCAAATTTGAGGTGGAAAGCTTTCCACCTCAAGTCAGAAAATAAGTGCAGGACATCATAGTCACTCACGGTGGAGTCCTGTACACCGTGACTGACTGGTCTAGATCGACCAATCAGTGAACGGGGTGTAGAGCCTGTCTGTCTGATAGTAAAAACAGAGAGATGTGTTGGGACTTGCGGTGTAAAGCTCTCCACCGCGAGGAATGATGTAACGTTGTAGTTTCATGACTCAAAAAGACTCGAAAAGACTACACCGCGGTGTAAAGCCTTCCACCGCCCAGGCGACTATGATGCCGGCTTTAGGGTTAAGTTTCGGTTTAGGTGATCGCACCACTCAGCAGCTCAGCACGGTCCAAGCAAACAAAAAGGAGCGCTCCCTAGCTTCGGTTCAGCCAATCAAAAGCTTCCGTGGGCTGCGTTTGCCCAGAACTCAGTGACATGACAGTGCCATAGACTCGATCTATACAACCTATACTGTCGACCTATACGAGTTCCAATGGTTTGGGGAACTGCGGAAATGTCGTTGTTGCTCTGGAGAACCTCTATTATCAGTGCCGCCATACTCTGTTCCCCCAGAGGTTGACAATGACGACACTCAACCTCCTCACATGGTCGTTGGGACAGGCTGTCGGCGCACCCTGGAATGATAACACCTGCATGGTGAACTGTCTATTTATTGACCGCTTCGTCCTCCACCCGCTCTACTTGTCTTACATGGGTAATTGGGCATAGGCAGCCAGACCCAAAACCTCCTGTCCCCATCAACCATCACCATGGTGGAGAGGGTGGAAACTACTTGGGGGTGAATGTACAGGAGAAGTTGAGATGGTATGAGCACACAATGTGGTCGTTGCAAAGCCACAACAGACGTTTCAAGAAGTTCAGCCTGAGTCCTCAAACCATCAGGACCTTCTACAGAGGGTCTGTTGACAAGCAGCTTCACCAGCTGGTACTGGAGCTGCACAGACAGGGACTGTAGGACTCTGATCAGGGTGGTACCAGTGACGTGCAGAGAATGTTAGAGAGGCAGGGGCTCAGATTTCTAAAAGGGCCTTTTGGTGAAAATATCGAAAATAGCAGACCTCCAAGCTCCAAGCTTGGAGGTCGGCTATTTTCGGTGCTTGATACCTCACTGAACTAAGCATTACCAGTAAGGCTCCCTAATCGGGAGATAAGCGACCGTAGGTCACTTATCTCCACAAATAGGGCAAAAATGTGTTTTGCCAAAATCTTCCTGATCCATGTTGATGACATGAGTGTAGACATACTGTGTAGTGATTTTCGTGATTTTAGGGCAAAATCTGTAGGAGCAGTGTCCAAAAATGTGTTTTTAAAAATCGGCCTGGAGGAAGCGCTATATGGGACAGATTCATGTTGATGGGATGAGTGTAGACATACTGTGTACCGATTTGCGTGATTTTAGGGCGAAAATTGTAGGAGCAGTGTCCAAAAATGTGTTTTGCAAGAATCGGCCTCATGGTGGCGCTAGAAGAGGGCCATGTGAGAAATGAGGGGTGGGGTCTCCGCGCCGGCAAGGCGGACGAATAGGTACCGGCCCCGGCTGTCCCGGTCGCTCCTAGCCGGAGTTACGGCATTTTATGTGAGCTGCAGTGTAGGGGGTCCTCCACTGGGGGCGCCACCACTTTTGCATCCGTTCTGGAGCACCAGGAGTCGGCGGTCCCCGGGAATTCCCCGTGAGCAGCCCCGTTGGGGTGGTCATTTGGTCATGTTTGCGCATTTGGTCATTTTTTACATCTGGGGGTCCCCCAGGGACCTGGGGGTCCCTGGAGCTCCGGGGGTCCTTGGAGGTTGTAGTTTGGCAGCCAAGGAACGTGTGTGCAAAATCTGGCATGGATCGGGGCAACGGTTGCGGAGATATAAGCAGGGAAAAAGTGTGATGTGTGAGGTGTGACAGACAGACTGACAGACAGACGGAGGGACGGAGTTACACTTTGTGGTGGTTTTGATAGTAAAGTGCGACCTACGGTCGCAATAATAAAGACACAGAGAGGGCAATTCTTTCAACATGCTGCATTCAAGTTCAGGAGAGTTTATTGGACATCAGGTATTTTTTTCTGCATTCATGGTCTGGAGAGCTAGGGTACTTTTCACAGACGGATAAAAGGGCAGGGGCTCAAGCCCCCTTTGATGTCTATGTGTGCACGTGCCTAGGTGGTACGCACAGCCGAACAGATCCCTGGATGTGTTCTGACCAGTTTAGTGGAGCTGTACACCCAGCGCTGCCTCAGGAAGTCCCTGAGGTCATCGAAGACCCCATACACCCCCACAACAGTCTGTTCACCCTGTTGCCATCAGGGAGGAGGTATCGGATCCTCAAAGCTGGCACAAGCAGACTGAGGAACAGTTTCTTCCCCACATGCTTTAAGACTGCTCAATAAAATGTTGTATTATGGCCTTGTATGGGCCTTATCTGGGTTTTTGAGTGGTTCTAACTGCTCCAACACGTGACTTTGTTTGTCCATGTGTTTTTCCAAGTGTTTTCCATGGTATTATGGAGCACCCAACCTAAGTTATTCACAGTGCTTATACAATGTACTGTACTTGTACATCTTTGTGAGAATAAATGTCTTGAATCTTGATTATTGAACCTGCTCCAAAAGACAGTCAGGTGTCAAAATATGTCGCAGTGCGACACGCAGCTTGTAGACCTGCTATTTTTGCTATTTTGGAATTGGAATCCTGAAACATAATGTTTTACTTTTAATTTAATTTCAAATGTATTTAGTTATACTTATGTAACTTTATGACCAGTAAGACTCCCTAATCGGGAGATAAGGGACCGTCGCTTATCTCGTGGTGGCGCTAGAAGAGGGGCATGTGAGAAATCAGGGGTGGAGGTTGTCGTTTGCCAGCCAAGGAGTGCGTGTGCAAAGTTTGGCAACGGTGCCGGAGATAAGAGTAGGGCCAAAAGTGTGACGTGGCGTGGCGGATCATGCACCTTATTTCGAAATCTCAATTACAATCTCAAGTACAGTATATGTTTAAATATGTGGATATGTTTGTTTTTTTTACTCCCTTGCCTTGACGCCTTATTGGCTCTAACATGGTTCTAGCCAGGCTCTAACATGGCTCTAACATATGGCTCTAAAAAGGCTCTAACAAAAGCTAAGCTCTTGATCAACAGAAGGGAGGAGTTCTCACGGCAACTCGCCCACGGTTTCACAACATTTATACAAAACACAATAACACATGCAATAACAGCAATAAACAATAAGGGTGTGCACAGTGCACCCCAAGGCATACGGGGAAGTCCTTCCTTGTCAAATGGCACACCACAGGACACTACAGTAGGTTGCTTGCAAGGTAACCTACATGCTACACACTCTGATATTTAACTAATGAATGACAAGCAGTTCAGGGAAATATAGTTTCATTGGTAGAATGAAACCATACAATAGTTCAGAGCAATGAATAAAAATTCACAGGGAAAAAAAGTTTCATCGGTAGAGTGAAACTATACAATAGTACAGAGCAATGAACCAGCTTGAAAATGTCTGCTCAAACACATTGCAAAACACAGGTCAATGGCATGTTTTTTTCGTATTTTCTTTCAGAAAGACATAGGAAAAAAAAGTACAGACACTATCTTTAATGTTGAACAGTATTGTAACACCTATGGCAAAGTTGCAATACAATTTTGTCCCAAATTGGAAATACATAATTTAATAATGCATAATTATGTTGTCATACTTTTTTTTTTAAATTAAAACTAAGGATACTAAAATAAAATAGAAAAGTATTTAAAAAAAATCCTTGCCATGTTGTTAATGAACAGACACCTTTTCCCTTGTATCCTTTGTTGTCACACTTCACCTGCATTCTCAAACAGTGAGAGCATAAGGTGTAAGTGTACACGGAGAGAAAAACAACAAAAGCTCAGTTCGCTCTGATCCAGGGGGGGGGGAAGAAAGTACAAATTAAAATGTTGTTACATAACCGAAAGCCATTTAATTAATGCAGTAGGCCTAAATAGAACACAGCTTTGTTCACGAACAACAACAACCCTTCTTCTGAGGTGTTGAAAATCAGCCAGAGCTTCAATCAGCCACAACAGTCTTTCTCGTTTAGAACAATGTGGCACTGAAATCTCAAATATGTTTTTTTCTCCTTGCAGTCACCTCATCAGAAAACATGAAAATGCTACACCAAACGGATGGCGCATGAAAATGTCCCTCATTGCATTCACCAGCACAGTATTCATTGCCGTGGCCTTCTTTTGGTTTGCCGTACTAGTAACAGCACAGTCGCAATCTGGTGAAACCCATAGATACATCGCGTCAGATCTGCTGCCCCCCACCCCGGTCCCCCGGTTTCCACTGCAGTGGGGAAAACAATCTAATCTCCAAGGTGTGATAGAGGTTGGGACCCTGGGATATCTGGCAGGGGGGGGGGGGGGGAGAGATTAGTCTACTTTTTCCCCATCTCCCCTCCTTCAGATTGGGAGCAGGGTGACATGATCAACTGGGCTGGACCCCAGAAGCTGGATCTGTTCCCAAAGCCGAATCAAACAAGGGCAAGAGAGAAGGCAAAAAACTCTCAGAAGACTAATTACAAAAAGGGCGGCAAGATGGAAGAGAGAGAATGACATGGTTGTGGAGGAAGGTTTATTTCACTATACTGTAGGAAGTTATGCTATCATATGATCCTCTAATGGGATGCCAACAGAACAGTGACTCCTCTCGAGGAGGGAACTGGAGACACTGGAATTGTAATGGAGCATTAAGCCTCTCCTCTGCTCTATCCACGAGTTTCCAACGCCCCATAGTGCATTGCGCAGACGTCTGTACCGAGCTTCCGGCGCCGATTTACAAGCTCACAACGGGTTGCATCTGCGACGCGACGTGAGCTTGTATGTCTGCTGTTAAACCCGGAAGTTTGGTCCCGATGGTCTCCAGTAAACTCCCACGGAAACTTGTGGATAGGCCAGTAACATAAAGATACATATACACAGATCACAGAGTTCATTGCTTTCCGGCTTTACTTTCTACATGACATGATTTAGAATGTTTAGCTGTGAGCATTTCAAACTGCTTTTTGAGGAAGCCTGGGAGAAGGATAAAAGGTTACATTTTCTACTGTCTTCATAAGGATGAAAGGCCAGGCTCTCCGTCGTCCAGTTTTAATTATTCATGTCATTGCTGTTTTCAAGCCAAGTTTACAGTCCATCAATAAAAACATTGGTGCAGTGATTAATGGTTGGGATTCTTCCGCAGTATATGATGATCAGTATTTGCCCAACGTACAGCTACTTTCCCAGACAACTCCAGTGAATGCTTCTGTCCTCATAACTCTCAGCCGAGGTTGATTTGGTCATAAATTAAGTCTATTGAGTCTGTGCCTCAACATTTTTGTAAAGGTGATTACAGCATCATTTACTTAAAATACATATCAGCATATTCTCACATATAAAATACACATAAACACACATTTTCAGTTAATGTGGGGATTAGACATCAATGTGTCATGTCCTATACAGGGTGAGTAAAGAACTAAAGATATGTTATTGTCATTTTAAGTACCCTGTGGGCCTTGAGCCTGTAATAAAGTTTATATTATGTCATGGCTGAAACGTATAAGCATGATACGTTTTTGTACAAAAATCAAACATGCCTTGTAAGCAGGTTCTAAATCTATCTTGCATCGATTAGAACAAATAGCTTTTCCACTAATTAGCTTTAAGAGATACACAGATAGCCTCTGTGTTCGTGTAATTTCTCTATAATCACCGGTGGCCCCAGCAGACAAGATAATCAATAGCCATTTAGACATGTGCCCTGTCTTTCATGGCCATACAGGCATCATGGGTCACATGTCCATGTATCCATTTGCACTTGATCGACACTTCCTCCAGGAGCTGTACGAGAAGCTTGGTGTAGTGAAAGGGAAAGGGTATCATCAAGGACAGGCACCACCTCAGACACAAACTGTTCACACCCCTACTACCAGGGACGTGCTGGCCATTGGGAAAAGCGGGACAACTCCCGAACGGCCGGTTCATTCCCGGCCATTAGGAAAAAAATTAAAATAAAATATCGGCCTTCGTTCCATTTTGGGGGCTGGGCGGCCAACAAAGTAAACCGTCACTGTCGGGCAGAAACCTCGTATCTCCAAGTTTCAAATGTATACATTTTTTTGCAAAGCAAAGCCCTGCTTCATCATACAAGGCCGTTGCACAAAAGTAGTGAAAACAGCAGATCTACAAGCACACAACGCCTCACGGTGCGAGGCGTTGTGTGCTTGTAGATCGGCTGTTTTCACTAGTTTAAATCATTTTTAAAATGATAAATACAAAACAAACGGTTTTGGACATTCAAGGTTTCCACCCGACAACAACAAAATATAAAAAATAAAAGAAATGAGGGCCTCTCCAACTCTTTTTCCCGGACTGAATCAGGGGCCCAGCATGTCCCTGCCTACTACGACCGCGGCCAGGCAAGGTGGCCTACAGTATAGTATCAAGGACAAGATCATCAAGATCATCAGATTTCTGAACAGTTCCACCCGACTGCTGAACAAGGTCCTTTTTGTGTGGCCTGGGGAGTAAGCTTTGGAACACCGTGCTTGTGGATCTTAGGCTCCAGCCACATGCAGGCATAATAATAAATAATCCTCAGGAAGATTATTTATTTTAATGTGTTGCCTCCCTTCCGAGCATTACTTGCCATCTATTTGATTTTATTTGATGTTTAGTTTACTTTAGTCTTTATTTAATTACTTTTGCTTTTATCTTTGATCTCTTCCGAGTTATGTTCATATAATTGTAATCTTGTTTTTTAAAGAACTTTATAACCCTGTTGTACCTATTGTAGGTTTCTGACAGTTAATAAACCTGTGACATTTTATTAGTGATGATTTGCTATAAGGTTGATTTGTTGTTTAATAGAGGACAGACAAGATAAAGTAGAACAATAAGGAGAAGAGGAGAAAGAGAAAGCAAACAAATGACATTAACCTTGAGTCAAAGAGGAGATATTTTGAGTGACACCAATGTTATTGTACATTTAACAAAAGGAGACGACTAATGAAAGGATATTCAACAGGCTCAAATGTGACCTTTACAAAAATAGAAATGGATAAAGCCACTTACATAGCTGTTGCTCTTGGCTGACAATGAAGTATGAAAACACGAAACACGAATTGACCATACATGAAGCTAGTTAGCATCTTTTAGGTTTTAGAAACGTTTCCTAAATATTCCTACGCATTTGTTATATTGTTGTTGATGTACCTGACATATTATCTTGCTTATTATAGTGATGTATTACCTGCTTATTGTAAGTCGCTTTGGATTAAAACATTACAGTTTGTCCCCTTAAACCATGTTACAGTTTGATTATGTTGATGTATGTGACGTGATGTTATGGATACTGTAATGATGATCGAAATAAACTAAGAATAAAAAAATAAGTATGAAACACAGGTGTAGGGAATGTAGAGTGCCTTGTGTTGAGAGCTCATTTAAAATCAGTGTTGACTGAGATTTCCTTTTCTTTTTTAGCTCAAAATGCATGGCTCACTAAGCGTGCATACTATAGCTGCCTCTTTCTGCCTCTGAATAAATAGAAAATTCACTGAAGATTATGTGACAAACGCAAAGATCCATTTGATTAAAATAACTTTGATCTAATCTTAGACCAATATACTTCTTCCACTTAGTTACATTGGATCTAGGAATTAGGAATGTTTGAAATTAGGAAACATGCTTAACATTAAAGGCAGGATAAAGGCACCAGGTAAAACCATACCCACATACATGTATTTCTCAGGGAATCAAGTGTATTGCTTGACAGAATTAAGAGTGTGATTGAGTGAGTGCCTTGTATGATATCAATCAAGAATAATGAGACGTGAGAGCAGCAATGTGTGAAGAGGAATCTCTTCATGGTGAGTTTTTGACAGGGTTCCTTGTAAAAGATGGTAGAATGTCAAGTGGCCTTTCATGTCACATCAAAGGGACATAATAGAGTCAGAGATTCAAACAGATAGAAAAGAGCTGCTTTTGATATTCAAACACTGACACACTTGTTATTCAGAGTCTTTAATGCTTGCACATACAGTAGAGTAAAAACATGTGCACATCAAGAGAAGTACCGTGTACCTTTGTATCAAGTGAGACATTGAATCTATCAAATGACACTACAGACAACAGTAAGATCTGACAAATGGTGACAGCTGGATCGGCATATGTTGGCTGATTACAGTGTGATGTCAGGGGAACCACTCTAACAGAATGGGTTTGCCGCTCAGACATCTTACTCTGACTTCACAGTGATGTCAGGGGAACCACACTAACAGAATCTCTCTTATGCCCATACATGGAGATCCCTGATGTCATCTATATTAAGCCCATATCTAACATGACTTCATATAGGAATGCCCATATATGGAGGCCACATCGGCCACATACTGTACTACACTAACAGAATCCATATATGGCCAAGACAGCCCATATCTGTGTGGCTGGTTCTACAGACAGGGATCTCCATGTATGGGCATAAAAGGGATTATATGTATGATGTCAGATGTCATAGACGTCATAGGACTTTCACATAACGAATAACTGAGTAAGCATGTTTGGGCTCTCACAGCATATCTCCATAATACAGTACATGGATCTCCATATATGGGTACCAGGGGTCTCCATATGGGCAATCTCTTGAGACAGAGTCAATGATGGCGTCGCCCTTTCTTTGATCTGGGTTCCCAGATTGCCATATGGGTAACTGGTCCGATATACATCACTGGCCAGATGGCCAAGACATGGCGTGACCTCTCCCTTTTAGGGTGAAGTTGCATGTCACCCTGAGGCGTCTTACTAGTATATACAATATTAGGAAAAGGAAAACTTTTCTATGTAACCTTTTAGGCTTTACTATAGTGGGAAATACTGTATACAAGTTGGTCACTGTGGCAAAATGTTCCCAAAGTAAGATGACAGCATGTTTTCTGCTTGGCTAATTTGTCTTTTCACATTACATAAGCAAAGCAGCATATACTGGCTCCCCTTTGGAAGACACCTTAAAGTGAGCCAATTCTCTGTGAGACAGAATCCAACTCACGTCTCAAAAAGTCACAAAACAAGAAACAGGCCACCTCAACACCTGCTGCAAGCCTAGCCATCTGGTGAGGTGCATCATGGGGTCTGTTTTGCTGGCCGGGAGGCAGTAAGCTACCTTGAATAGAGCACTCCTTTGGTAATGCAATTCATATCCAAACAGGTGGCCGACAACGTGACTGCTGAAGATATTGAAATGTCTTCTGCAGCAATGAAGAGGAACATGGTATGTTCATGAATCATTCCCAAAAGGAGCCCAAATCTTGCCCACATCTTTGGGCAATATGTAGAGCAGGAGTCTTCAACAGGGGGTCCAGGACACCTAGGGGGTCCCCAGAGTTACTACAGGGGGTCCTCCATATCTTTGAGTGATAGAAACCTTTTTTATATTAACCACTTGAACCCAAGCGTCCATATTCTGAGAACTTTAGACAAAAATAGCAGATCTAAAAGCTCACAACGCCTTGCACTGCGAGGCGTTGTGAGCTTGTAGATCGGCTATTTTCGGCAAAGAGCTTTGGTGTAGAGGGGGAAAAGATCAGACTAAGTACAGAGTGAAAGGTCAAGATTATTAAGTAAGTAAGTAAGTAGCAAATTGACATGAATCTAAAATACACTGACGATTGTGCTATCAAACAATGAAACCGTGTGGAATCTATGAACAGGTTATGGGGGTCCCTGCTTCATCTCTCTCTCAACTAAGGGGTCCTTGGCCTGAAAACGTTGAAGACCACTGATGTAAAGAAAGTCCAGTCTACTCTCTCTCTCTCTGTATTACTGACACCTGTGGTTTACAGATTCATCTCCACATCATTACCCAGCCCTAAAACACATCTGCTTCCCCAGGCCTTGAGCTGCTCCTAACTATAAGTGCCTCAGCTTCTCTTTAAGAGCACCTCTATGGGAGCTGTTGCACACTGTTATAATGCTCTGTAAAAATCTGAAGCGCTTAGCCCATTTTTCTACATGGGCGATACTGCAGTCTGCAGCAGAGTGAAATTGTTATGAATTATGTAAACAGTTCCATAGCCACGCAGTGAAGTTTTTGCAACACCATTTGGTACATTCAAATGCATAACACAATGAGCTGTAAGAAAGTTAACATACAGTATCTGACTCACAAATACAACACAACTGTGAGCATAATCCCTAAAATATTAACTTTATTAAAATGTTATTACTTAGGAGAATAATAGAGAACAATATGGATTTTTGAGCGGTGGTAAACCGCTCCATAGAGTGGCTGTACGTGTGTCTGTAGCCTTTTTCCTCAGCGTTTTTCCATAGCAAAATGTGTGTACGTAGCATCATGTTTGTCTAGTGATGTCATATGTCGTATGTCTTTTCCTCAGCGTTTTGTCATGGCAAAACGTGTGTCAACGTGTGTCAACTCCTAGCACGACCACCGCTCACTTCACATTGGGTGTGATTTTTACTATCATTTTGACTATGGACTCATTTATTTATTTATTTGTTGCTGTAGATATTGTTAGCATAAAACCCATGCAAGAGATGTTCTCTCTGCAACAATATCATCATCTGTTACGTCCAGGGTTCTTCATTTATCTCAAGGTAAATAACCTATGATTTATGCACACTGTATATGTCTTTCACATGGGCCCACTGTGCAGAATGGTCATTTAAATCGGTGACATGATGAATACTCTACCTGCTTCCACTTTGGACACATTTTGGATGTAGACTTGTTGTTGAGGTGAAGGCCTAATGGAGAAGATGTTGTTTTTGGATGGAGTCCAACAAGACTAGCACAAGCAACTTGATGAACTGCACTGTCATAACAAAAGCGCTAATATGCAAACTCAGGAGAATTATGATGGGGTTAGTTTAGTGCTTATGGATGCCACACATTGCCACTGGTATTCATTAGTATTATTTGGGATTTTATTGGGCAGGGAATACCTTACAGAGTGACTCTCGTGTGTAGTCTGTCACATCAATACACAAACGCCCTGTTCCAATGTGAGATATCACAGAGTTAAATTTTGAATCATTCACCCACATATCCCCCCACATATACATACAGAAAGCCAGAAAGAAAGGTTCATTTACAAGGTCTATCTTATACTTTCCCATAATGGATTTCTTTTTTTTTTTTTTTTTTTTCAAAGTTAAATCATCTTATTTAGTTCAGAGATTGACTTGAGAAGTCTAGCTGAAAATAGTCCCTGGAGGAACTATTGGTTTACAAACCTAATTCAAACAAACAATACTTATTGATTGGTTCAGTTACATTTGGCCAAAGTTGATTTTGTTATAAATTAACTTAATTCGAATTTTAATAACTTTGGACAAAGTGTGAACAAATGCGATGTCTATAAATAGAGCCATTAAAGGGGAACTGGCCGAAGGTGTGAACACGAACAGAAAATGCTGTGTCCTGCATTGACGCTGGTAGCCCTTTAAACTCCATTCTTCCAAGCCATCTCCCATGGGTGTACACACACCCAGTACCACTCCGTCAGATAAGACACGGGGCTGATATCCAGTGGGACAGCTCTCGCCTGCTGTCTCTTTATATCCCACCCTGTGTGGCATGATGGGAACGGAGATAACAATGCAGGAGGGACAGGGGAAGGTACAACCTGAAACCATCACAATGTTCTGATAGACTTCAGCTTCACTTAGCTACCAGGAGGACTAATGCAATGCAATGAGAAGTGCCCAGATATAGTGTGTGAATATTAGACAGTGACAATGTCACTTATTTTGAGCATCATGAGCAGGCAAAATAATGTGTGTATATTAACCGCTTAACCAGAAATCTTAACCACATTAATTTTAAACTACAGTAGCAGGTCAACAAGCAAGGTATCGGGGTGCTGTTAGCTTGCAGATGTGCTATTTTTGAAAAGTTAAAAAAAATAGATACATATACCAAATTAAATCTGAACTTTCAGCTAAGTGACTATCTGGAACCACTGTGTTTTAATAACATGCCCTATGGTAAAAAAAAAATAAAAAAAGTAAAGGGGCACTTTTTTCAACCATATTTCCATATACCAGTGCTCACTAATAGCCTACCATTTCCATCAGCATATATGAGGTATGTCTGAGAGACAGGCCATGGCTATACTGTAAGTAGACAGAAATGCTACCATGATACCATCTTAGTGTGAACATTAGACTGAGAACCCAAGGCCAGATCATAAATAGACCCAACTCTGTACTTGATTGTGTGTGCTGCTGTGCATAGTACTGCTATTAGTGTACTGTAGTAGCTCTACAGTATTTTATTATAGCTCACCCCAAATATAATCTACATTCAGCTGCTGCCCTCAATAGCATCCCTCTTGTTTTCTTGCTGTGTTTGCGCTGTAGTCTGAGTTTCATATAGCCCCCTCCCTCCTCCCCCATCCTGCTACTGCGGATGCTGGATAAATAAGCAAGTAGAGCTCTGCCAGTGTGTGAAATGGTCCTTATCTATCTCTGCCATCAGAGAGTGGGTTCTATTATAAAGCCTTGCATTATTCAGTGGGCCTGAGAGACTGATCATTATGGATCGCAGCCCTTTTCCCACACAGACCCCCGGGAGTCCAGCTTGGCTAGAATGAATGTTGGCTGAAGCTCACTGCATTGGTACTGCCCCGACCTTGTGCTCTGAGCAGTGCTGTTTGGAGCATCACGTTTCCACACGGATGTCCTGCCCTATAGACACTTTTGACTGTCATTGTTTTCCAGGCTTTTCTCCCGGCTGGGAACATTAAATAACTATTATTATGCTAACAGCTGAGTTGTGTAGTTCATTATGATTGGTCTACTTTCCTTGGGGCAGACAGATGCTATACTACATATATACAGAGTACAGACCACAGACCCCTTCCATGTCACGCTGTAAAAAGAATATCCAAAAAACACCAACACAGGAAAAATCTGAACCCTAGAGTAATGTTATCTGTCTGACTCTGAGAACTGTGCTATTCAAGAATGTGAAGAAGTTGAGGGTTTTTAAAAGGTTGAAAAATTCCCATGAGGGTAGCCATCTTTTAAGACACTCCTTGCATGGCACACCTTTCTGTCTGGCTGCATCTGGCATCTGTGACATGTCTCCAAGATAGACACTGCATTTTTAAGTGCCTGAGAACAGAGCTTATTACTTGGAAACATTCTGTAGCATGCTTAAGAATGGCAACTATTGATTGGCATTTAGTGCAGTTTCCCTTAACAGAATACTGGAGTAGAGTGAGAAAACACATGGTGTAAAAAGAGAGGAAAGCATGGCTGAACATATGGTGCTGCTGGCTCTTTTTATGCAGTAGATATGAGATGAATATTGATAAGATATATTTAATATGGCAAGCTGTCTACTGTATACTGAAGTTGTTGTGGCTGTAGGAGTGGTGGGCTGTGGGTACCGGTTGAATTTACCATTACTGTCGCCAACAGTATATCTAACCTGGGATTATTTGTTTTCCTATGTTAAATAAACATTATATTATTCATAGGTAATGGGGGGAAGATAATGAACCATTACTTGATGACCTGTGCGGCTTCTGTGCACACACTAAGTGGAAGGAATTGCTTTTGTGCACGTGCGGAGGTACAGGGATAATTTGTTACATGTCTGTCTCAGGCCAGCAATTAGACTTTGCCATTAACTATTTGTTATCTCATGTGTTCCTCCCCTTCAGCTTGGCATAGCTGATTACAACGCGTGCGATCGATAATTAAACAAATTAAAATGGACTGATGGGTCAATTTTCTCTTATTTTAGCCAGCGGCCGCCACCAAGTCCTGCACGAGTCTAATAAACGTCTTGAAATGCGAGAGAAGAAAAATCTGAAAAACAACGGGGTTAGCGAAAGCGCTTAGATTGCAGACTTGTTTCCAATATCACGTGTTTACTGACTGTAATGCAGATTTACGCACATGCGGTATAGCCTACTAGGCAACTTTACAGCAGAGCTAAGAGCAGTCTAAACAGAAACAGCTCTATAACCTCGTAATTTATAGTTACTTAAATTACACTGGCCTACAGTAAGCCTATAGGCTATACGAATGAAGGTGATATAATGTTTCCAACACCATCCATACTAACTGTTGCTGCCGCGCTTCTCTGGCTGTATATCTTGTAAATATTAATGTAACAGCCTGGGGAATAGTTACATAACAGCCTCTTCAATTATTTCAAAACATTACATATTCCGGTAGCGTATGGTGCGTTTCAGCATAATGACAGTCTACACAACCATTTTTGTTCCTCAAGCTGGAGACACGTCAGACGAGACAATAGCTAAGCCCAGAGGCTTTAAAATGTGGTCGCTCTCATTAAAAATCAGTACTTCAAATTGTCTTCCACAAAAAGAAACCCTACTGTAGGCCTACATTTAAATACAAATGCGTTAACGCATTTAAACCTGTTTAAACACGAAATGTTAGTGTAGGAAATAGATAAAAAGGTTTTGCTAAATAATTGTATTGTATTCATATGGGACATACTGGTAGGCAGAATGGCAGATTCAGACATGTGGAAACTTGCAAGCTTGTCCTCACTAGTATAGCCTAAAATTCAACATAGATTACCAATGACATTTCATGTACAGAAATGGATCGGTTCACCAGACAATGAGGGACAGTGATATTTTACAGATTGAAACTGGGGGAAAGAGAGACAGAGAGAGACATGAGAGGGGTGGAGAGAGGGGGGAGCAGAGAGAGAGAGAGAGAGAGAGAGAGAGAGAGAGAGAGAGAGAGAGAGAGAGAGAGAGACAGACGAACAGGCATGCCGCCACGAGCCAGAATCATGACAAGCTTCCTTTTAAGGTATCCTTGTAAGTTCACTTCACATAGCCTATTGTAAGGCTTACACTCGCACATTTAGCCTACAACTTAAAGGCATTTAAAGTGTGCAAAAAGTGAAACTAAATATTTCCTGGGCTATGTTTATTTTATATGAATACAGACATTTTCAGTAGCCTGATAAAGAGGCATGGTTGGAGTCATCTCTGCTAGATGATCTAAACAAATACAATGTCACTCCAGTTGCAGCCAATCTACTATCAACAGCACATATTGCATCGAAGTGTAGAGTGTACATTAGTCTTTAATAACTTTTTTTTTTTTTAAATAAAGAGAATTACATGGCCATCTGACAATTCATGGCCCACCTTAAATAAGGGGCCGGACACTTAAGCAAAACCCACTGCCTCCCCACTGTGATGCAGTGAACGTGCACTGGGCTGTCCCTGCTATAAAAACTGGGATGAGCGACGGCAAAGTCTCACAGTATCCTATCAGTGAACAGCTCCGTGGTGCTGACTCTTCACAGCATCAGTGGACAGCTCCGTGGTGCTGAATTCACACAGCATCAGTGGACAGCTCCGTGGTGCTGAATTCACACAGCATACGTGGACAGCTCCGGGTGCTGAATTAACATACTTTCAGTGGACAGCTCCGTGGTGCTGAATTCACACAGCATCCGTGGATAGCTCCGTGGTGCTGAATTCGCACGCGTTCACAGCGACCACAAACTCCACTGGCGTCGTCAAACATGACTGGAGCCATGATGGACAGAATGTCTTGGAAACTTTTTCTACTTTCCTGCCTGGTCGTGGAACGGTCTGCTCAAGATTTCGGACAGACCCAGTTTATTTGCACGTCGGTGCCCAAGGATATGGACTTGTGCTCCGCAACGATGCAGAATAGCGGTCCAGGGGAGGACCTGAAAACCACAGTCATGCAGCTGAGGGAAACCGTGCTACAGCAAAAGGAGACCATTATGAACCAAAAGGAAACAATCAGGGAACTAACGTCCAAGTTGAGCCGGTGTGAGAGCCAGAGCCTGCCCGAGGCGGGACCGGGCGGCAGGCGGCCGGGTTCGAAGAACACTATGGGGGATGTTTCTCGTGGTCCCTCGGACACTCTGGCCCAACTGGGGCAGACTTTACAAACCCTCAAGCAGAGGCTGGAGAACCTCGAGGTAGGAGGGCAAGGGCTTTACTTAATCATCAGGTCAAACACTTGCGTTTCATATAGCCTATGCTGTATGCATAAAGTTGGTTGATTTAGGAACTTTTCACAGGATAGCCTCTATTCTGTAAAAGATATTCTGCTCATGTCCAGTAGACTAGGCTACTTTGTGCATGGCATGCCACTGAGCTCAAATTCATTGTCTTTAGAAAGCTATAAGTAAACCATGTGACGCCGAACACAAAGCAAGAAATAGGCACAACCAACAAATGCAAAAACGAACAAGAAAACAATTTAAGCGTTTGATAAAAGAATACAATCGAATACAACCCATTTCCCCCCTCCTTTAACCGAATTCCCTCTGTCCCATTCAGCAATACAGCCGAGGTAACAATACCGTGCAAGCAACTAGTCTAAAAGATCTCCTACAAAACAAAATAGATGATATGGAGAAGCAGGTCTTATCCCGGGTCAACACTATAGAGGACACTAAACCGGGGGGCCAGAGGAACGACACGGACCAGCGGAACAGAGTGGAATCCACGCTGACTACTCTGCATCATCGGATAACGGACCTCGAGAAAGGTGCGTTCAGATTCATTAAGGCATGAGAATGGACTTAATTTAAACTCCACAACATTCAGCTTAAACAGGAACCTATATAGGCAGCTCATTTAACTTGCCACCTAAAGCCACGGGGGCTTAATTAGGCAAGATGGCTTGACTCTCGCCTGGCTTTATTTACTCATGACTGCACATGTTCACATTGCCGCAGCCTTCTCGGTGCGCACACTGTTGAGAGAGAGAGAGAGAGAGAGAGAGAGAGAGAGAGAGAGAGAGAGAGAGAGAGAGAGAGAGAGAGAGAGAGAGAGAGAGAGCTGCAGTGCTTTGCATAACTCAATGAAATCCCGATTATCACTTGTGTGCGGTGACACATTTAGTTTTGTCTGTAATTTAATTAGCCAAAGTTATGTCATGCCATTAAAATGTGAAGCATAATTTATGTGCATAGCAGAGAAACTTTAGGTGCTTCTTTAACATCGCACGCGCCCGTGTCCAGCAGTAACTCACACAGAGAGGTGCGTTTTAGAACATCGATCAACGTTGCAGGCTTGTTCAGCTCCCTGAAGGTCTATGAAGAAACAATGGAGCAGCAACGTGTGTGTGTGTGTGTGTGTGTGTGTGTGTGTGTGTGTGTGTGTGTGTGTGTGTGTGTGTGTGTGTGTGTGTGTGTGTGTGTGTGTGTGTGTGTGTGTGAATGAATGAATGAATGAATGAATGAATGAATGAATGAATTTTTATTTTCGTGTCATGTCTTTACAGACCCATCCCTTACGGGATTATTAGACACCAAAAAAAGAATAAACAATACCACATTCCACACTGTCACAACAAAGAAAAGAAAAGAAAAGAAAAGAAAAGAAAAGAAAAGAAAAGAAAAGTGTGTGTGTGTGTGTGTGTGTGTGTGTGTGCGTGTGTGTGTGCGTGCGTGCGTGCGTGCGTGCGTGCGTGTGTGTGTGGGCCCAGCATTGTGGGAAATCAACACCCATGCCATGCATGGGTGTTATGCCATATAAAGAGTCAAAGGCAGAAATTGAATTGAATAGTATAGAGACATACAGTATTTAGTATGTGAAAGGTGTGTGTGTGTGTGTGTGTGTGTGTGTGTGTGTGTGTGTGTGTGTGTGTGTGTGTGTGTGCGTGCGTGCGTGCGTGCGTGCGTGCGTGCACGCGTGCGCACGTGCGTGCGTGCGTGCGTGCGTGCGTGCGTGTGTGTGTGCGCGCGTGTGTGTGTGTGCACACATGCATGCTTCCTCAAATTTGGGGTAAAAAAGAAATCAGAGCTGTTTACACTGAATTTCTGAGATGGACTGAACATGATCTTATCCGCAGGCAAAGACAACAGACCAATGGACAAGTTCCAGCTAACCTTCCCCCTGAGAACCAACTACATGTATGCCAAAGCCAAGCGGACCCTGCCTGAGATGTACTCCTTCACCGTGTGTCTGTGGATCAAGTCCAACGCGTCACCTGGGGTGGGGACACCTTTCTCCTATGCTGTCCCAGGCCAGGCCAACGAGCTTGTACTGATCGAATGGGGGAACAATCCCATGGAAATTCTCATCAATGACAAAGTAAAGACAGCCTTACAACTGAATATAGACGTTCTTGTTACATTTGATGATACAGCAGTTTGATCATTTGAGTAGCCTCTAATACGGAATCGATTTGCCAGGAAGCCCCTAGATTTTGATTTGATGAATACATTAATGTCAATGAGTTTCAGCAGGGGCGTCACACCAAATTCTGGGCCCTGGGTACAAGGATTCACTGCGGGCCCCCCATGAATGTTAACTATTGAAAAATAGCAGATATACAAGCTCTGCTATTTTTGAAAAATCGTGAAAATGTGTGCAAGAAACCTATGTCAAGGACCCCCAAGATGATATGTATTTGGCCACGGACCCCGTTCTCAAAATATTTAGTTCCAGGGACCCCCAGAAGCAAAATTTGAGTTAGAAATGTTTGCTTAAATTCAAAGACTTTCACACATTTTCACAACTTTTCAAAAATAGCAGATCTACAAGCTCGCAGCGCGGCACTCGGTGCCGCGCTGTGAGCTTGTATATCTGCTATTTTTCACTGGTTAAAGCATTCAATAATTCTAGGCCTGAATGGGTTAAGGTCAATGAGTTTCAGATTAACTGTAATTTGCCACTGTTGCAGGTTGCAAAGTTGCCCTTCATTATCAATGATGGAAAATGGCATCATATCTGTATCACCTGGACCACACGTGACGGGATGTGGGAGGCCTTCCAGGATGGAGTGATGCGGGGCCAGGGAGAGAACCTGGCACCATATCACCCAATCAAACCACAGGGAGTGCTGGTTTTAGGACAAGAGCAGGTAAGGAAGCCATACTTTTAACATTTTCTGGTGGGGGGGCCTGACTTAATATTCACTTTGTATTCACTGACTTAGTATTCACTATTCACTGACTTAGTATTAACCTTATGGCCCTAGCTGCATATCAGTGGAATGTGTAACACATGGGCATGCTCACTTTTACCATAGACTCTGGGTTGAGTTACGTAAGTCCAGAATCAAGAATATTTTCAGGAGATATTACAATTCAGAAGCGAAGGATTCTCCTGCTAAATTCAGGGGTGTTGGCAGGTATGAAGGAATCAGTTGACAAACCTATTTTTGATCGTCTGTAATCCTCCTCGAGTCCTCTTAATTTCACACAAACTGAGAAATAAGGGTGAACAGATTAGGATTTTTATTTTGTAAATACCACAGTGTCATTGCTGCAAAGATCAAAGGCAGAAATATTCATGTGATGGGACTATGCAGACATTGATAGTTTAAGGCCTACCAATATAATTAGTGCCAGTTATATCAGGATATCAATAGAAATCCCACTGGAATCCTAGACTCCCCCCAAAAAATAACATTTTGGAGGAGACAAAACACACTTGCCCAGATATTTCAAAGAGAAAGCCATTTCTGCGAAAAGCAAAAACGACACTCTTGGGGTTACAGGCAGAAACGTTAAGCCATTAAAGTGATGGAATTATGGTCCTGTTAAATTATAAAAAGTTAAACTTTATAGATTTTTTTTATAGACAGCAACCCCCCCCCACCCCACCGACTTCTACAACTACATCCACCAATTCAAGCCATTTTGTTGTACTGTGCCTATAGACCAAATTCAAATAACTGTACCTGTCTTATTTCACAGGACACCATTGGAGGGGGGTTTGATGCCACACAGGCATTTGTTGGTGAGTTGGCAAACTTGAATATCTGGGATAGGAAGCTTTCAATAGGGGAGATCTACAACTTGGCAACCTGCAACAGCAAGGCGCAAGCTGGCAACGTGTTCTCTTGGACGGAGTCCAACATCGAAGTATTTGGTGGAGCGACCAAATGGACATTTGAGCCTTGTCGCTCCCTCAACTGAACTGCATTTTGCTATGTGTGAAAGGCCTCAGCCTATTTCTGAGCTTTTGTCATTCCTGTCTTCATTTGACATTTGTTAGAGACAATATGATCTTTATTTGTCGATAAGCTTAAATCCGGGATTTCTATTCACACCTACTTAGATATATGTGGGCAGCATAAAAGTTTTCATCTTGAGGAAAAAAATCGTCTTGGAAACCTCAGTGGCAAAGTGTTATCTGTTTCTCTCTCTTTGTTTTTTTCTTCTTTTTTTTCATGGAGGTTTCGTTGAAAGCACACCTGAGCTTTTCGTTTAGCTTATTTTGTCTTGGACTGGCAGCTGGGCAATGTGTTCCTTGTGTTGGACAATTCACAACCTGGGTGAGGAATTACATGACCACTCTCTCTTCCCCTTTTGAGAGCGAGAGATTAGGCTGTCCATCCAATTCTTGTCAGTGTTTGGCGCCGTAAAGTGATGTTTGACGCGGTACAGCTCCCAGACCTTTCCCTCTCTCCCCCACCCTTCCGGATCTTGCACTGTGACTGACGAAGAGAAAGCTAGAAGAGGAGGCTACATGTTGAAGGACACTGCAAAGTCAGACTGTGGTACAAGTCAGTTTGTAATTGTTCGCTTCAAGTGTTTCTGTAAGAATGTCGTTCCTTGCCAACATGCTACAAAGCCTGGGTGCCTTGGGCTGGTACAAATATTCTGCACATTCATTCATGTTCTTAAGTTGCAAATTTAAATGTATTGGTTCATGTTTTCCTGGCGGGTGGAACTGAGTTTCTCGTTCTTATGGTAAATGTTACTAATTTGTTTGGTTTGTTATCTGACATGATGTGTTTTGGCAGGCGTTCGTACTATGTATTAGGAATGTTACAGTATCTGTATAGTAACAGCATGAATGACAGAGTGCTGTGAAAGCATTGTTGAAGTCTGCTTTATGATCTTCTTTGGGTCTGGGTTTTTTACTGTATTGTTATATGCTCCAAGCATGGCAAAAAGGAAAGTTGAAAAGTTTAATTTTTGTAATAAAATTGTGATACTAAATGTTATAGTTGAGCATTCCTGACTTTGGTAGTGTGTCAAAAGGTGTGATAAATAAGAGGAGGGGGAAGCGAGAGCAGAGATTGCAGCGAAAGAATTGCTGATCAGAATTCGTGTCATGTCAAATGGTCAAAGGAGAATAATTGCTAGATAAGTGAAACGCATGAAGGCCCTGAAGGTCATTTGGGCACGGAAGCAAAAGAAATGAAGAGGTCTGTGTGTGTGTGTGTGTGTGTGTGTGTGTGTGTGTGCGTGTGTGTGTGTGTGTGGGGGGGGGCAAATGATAGCCCACTTGGTGATGTGTTGTAGGCGCTGGTGTGAAATACATTGCCTGTGTTCATGGCTGTCAGGAGAGGAAAATGCCTAGTCACGTCTTCACACTTCTTTCCTAATCGTTTGAATTTTGAGTCATCCTGATAAGAGTGGGTAGTTTCCGTGTCCAGGAGCAAAACTCATCATGTGAATAGCATACATATTTTGTATTTATTTTGTATATACCGATGGTTCACATGATATTTGCTACAGTGACGTTACACAGTAAAATCCTGAATGTTAGTTTAACTGTTAAATCAACATCCTTTTTCACAGTGTGCACACATGTACACTCATCGGATGCTATAGCCAGGATCGGATGTGCATTTCTTACAGAGACAAGTTGACAAATGAAACCCAGAGTGGTTTGCACAGTACAGGTAGGATGCATCATGTTTCAGGAAAGCTGCTAACAATAGACATCTGTTTAGGTGGTTTTGTAAGAAGGATGCAGTACTCTTGAACAAGTTTACATTTCATACAAAATTAAATAAACTTTAAAAGTCCAGGAGCAATAGTCACAATATTAAGGTCGTGGTTGACTTTGAAGCACACTTTCTTAGGTGATGAGAGACCTGCAGTACCACTAACCCACACCTTAGATTATAGCAAATGACATACAGTAGACCAGTGGTTCTCAACCTGTGGGTCGAATTTGGGGGGTCTCCAGATGATTAGCTTAATGTGAAACATTGTTTTCTTACTCAACAGTAAACAAACCAGAATAAAGTTTAGGTGTATATACCGGTAAGGTATCTGCACATTTCACAACTTTATCGATTTGTACATGTACATGCTCGCGTTGCGAGGCGTTGTGAGCATGTAGATCGCTATTTTCCCAATAGAACAGAGTTAAACAAAATGTAATGCCTCAACTATTCCAACTCCAAGAAGTGCTCGTCAGGGTTTGGGGTCCCCAGTTGAAATATGATTATTTGGGGGGTCGCGGCCTGAAAAGGTTGAGAAACACTGCAGTAGACAATATACAGTACTTCTTATTTAGCTGCAGAAAAATGTGCAGACCTTTTCAGGTGACAGTGGCACATACTGTACCTGATTAACAATCATTATTATATCAAAAAGCAATGGTTGCTCACCCCTGACCTACTACAAGAACAACAACAACAACAACAACAACAACAACAAGAGAAGTGTTCTGCAGGTACTCGACAAATATTGCCTAATATTGACTACTACAGCTGGGAAAGCTGATCCACTGTCAGATTAAAACAGCCTCTCTTCTGACGTCACCACACACAACAGCCATGAATGGGGAGCGATTCATGGCCCACTGGGCCTTACTAAAATGCTCATACCTTGCCATTGGAATGTGGTGCTGGAGAGTAGGATTTGAGCAAATGCATTTATGTTCCAGACATTGTTTTGTGCAGTCTTTCAATAGATCTAACCCTACTGTAGGGCTGTTCAAATATTGTATTGTTGCTGTCAGGCTGAAACCTTGTATGTCCATTTAATTTTTCGTTTTTTCATAGTTGAATGCTATTTTATACTTTGTCATGACAGTGAATAAAGAACCAATAAGCTTTTATTTGTAACTAACCTATACAAGTATAAGAAGCGAAATGTTGTTGGGACTTGTTATGCCTAAAATTGTGAAACATTCTAAAGATAAATTATATCTTGAGGAAGAGAATAATAATAATAGTAATAAAAAGTACATGTAACAAATATGAGATATTTTCTTAGACAGTTACATAAGCTTATCAATATGCATGAGTTCCAGAAGTCTTATTTTTTGCTACCTTTGAACATTTTAGCCTATACTGACATGCCCAACATAGGGACACACAAGGTTGAACGTTATTAACAAGAACTTGTGAATAACATGGATCCATTGGATCACATGTTAGGGTTAGATGTGGACATACAGCTTTCCACCCGACAGCAACAACGTGGTTTACCCATCTCTTATGGATCCAATCTCAAATGACTACATTACATGATGAAATGTTTGCAGTGACTAGTCTGACACTGGTTACTGTATCATTAAAATCCATTACATTACTGTATCATTGTACTTGATATAGTCCCCCACCATCATGGCTGAAGGATAGATGATTCACTGTAAGTTCTAAACAGCACAGTTGGTAACATATTTTGTAATTATAATTCTAAGGTGCTGTACACAGATGATTGCATAATATTTTGCTGGCAAAGCAGCATTTTCTAGGACATCTCCTCACCTGGCAAGATAATGAGAAGGTGCCCTACTTCACTTTAAAAAGACAAACCTTTCATATGAGACAAAAGTGCTTTTCAAACAGTTTTCATATCCAAGAATCAAGCCAGTATCTGTCAAAGCCAAGGACCAATATTCATATGTCATTGGCAGCTTTGGATATTTTGTATTTAGAGATTGATGATATAACAGTCTGGTGATTTAAATATGTTGAATGCACACTGTTTACAGTAGAAAACAGCTATAATAATATTGGTTAAGAAATGCAATACTAATCATAAACAATATGCATTGACCTTGGAAGAAAAGCTTCCTTCAGTGCACATTGAGCCATTGATTTAAATACAAAGACGGATCATGTGGTATAGGTTGCTCTTCTATACACTACCACATACACTGGTGATTACAAACATATTCTGAGCTCATAAATATATACAAACAACCATCTGCCATTGGGTCTAATTTATAGAAAACAGCAATTTTATGACTAGATTCAAATCGATTTATAAGAAAAGAAAATGCCTTGATGCCAATAATTTACGCAATTGTTCTGTGAGATACCAAGAGATGAAGCAATTACCATATTATCAAGGTTTCGATTTGTAAAATAAATATAATATAAGATCCCAGTGCATCATGCTGCAAGGGGTTGTGAGCATGTAGATTAGCTATTTTTGTATTTTGGCAAATTATGCCTAAAATAGGGACACCAGGGTTAATGTGGTTGACTTATATTTTTATTAAATTGTAATATTATCAAACATATCAGACACTCGACATTTCTCAAAAGGAAATGCATGTATTTAAGTCAGTTTGGCCAGAAGCAGGGATATCAGCATGATCCCCACCGGCCATAAAAACGAGCCAAGACCAAAGGTTAGGAAGGAATCAAAAGCAGAGGCATGGTTCCCCCCCATCCCCCCCAGCAAACCAAAGCCTGATTATCATCAAAGATTGCAACGTCGGTGCAATACAAGGACCTGGTCACAACATTGTTGTAAAATGACACTCCCAGAGTGAAGCCACTTGATATCGACACAAGATCCATGGGACGAGTCTTGTGTCACCTCCTCCAAGCAGGATTATTACTATTTTTATTTTTTTGTGTGAGATTGAGTGGATAAAGAGATGACATCTCTGACATCTCATTAATTCATAAACTGTCCCCGGTGGCCCTTGTTAGAGAGGAATAATTCCGGTGGTTCTGAAGAGCAGCCATGCTTCTTGTTGACACTGGGGTACACAACGCCATGTAACACTATGCACCATAATGAGGGCTTGGGGGGTACTCTGTCAAACCCATAAAATGAAAGGAAACCCTCCTCTGAAAGATTTGTTTCTCCCCCGACCCCCCCTCAACCTCATAAACAATGCAAGGTTTTTTTCATCTAATTCCTGCCTCTACAATAGCTTGTTTTTGTAAAGACGCCAAGCACCTGGCTCACAGCTCACAGTTGATGTATGACAGTGTTGTGCAGTAACACCCCGAGGGTTAAGTTTAATTTATACACCATTGCACGACGGTGACGCCTGCCGAAAAGAACCGATTCAACAGCAGTTCTTTTCAGCATGTAACATCGCTGTACTGGATGAAAAAAGAATAGGCATAAGTTTTAACTCTGATAGTGTAGAAATGTACCCCCATTCTTACACTATCAGTCAAAATGAACACTCAGGAGTTTGCTGTGTGTGCAAACATCACCTCACTCTTCACACACGCTCACTCTTCCCCCTGGCTTCTCCTCCCCGCTCTCCCTGGGAGCGTGTTCCCAGAGGCATTGGTGTGAACCCTGTGGTATTTAACAAGCAGCCGAGCCTTCCAGGATGGAGGGTTGGATAATGAGGCTCCTTGGTGGAGGAGGCCCACAGCAGGAGACCGCTCTGACAGTCCAGCCCTATACTGCAGGGACGTGCTGGGCCCCTGATTCAGCCCGGGAAAAAGAGTTGCAGAGGCCCTCAATGCGCGCTATGGAGAGAGATCTTTCTCTATAGCGCTGCTGCTACTCAAAGATTTGCCATTTCAGATCATGACAAGTGACAAGCCAGTGGGCCAATTACTGTACATGAGTTATATTTCGTCGTCGTCGGGTGGAAACCTTGTATGTCCAAAACCGTTTGTTTTGTATTTATCATTTTAATAATGATTTAAACTAGTGAAAACAGCCGATCTACAAGCACACAACGCCTCGCACCGCGAGGCGTTGTGTCACTACTTTTGTGCAACGGCCTTGTATGATGAAGCAGGGCTTTGCTTTGCGAAAAAATGTATAAATTTGAAACTTGGAGATACGAGGTTTCTGCCCGACAGTGACGATTTACTTTGCTGGCCGCCCAGCCCCCAAAATGGAACGAAGGCCGACATTTTATTTTGAATTTTTTCTCCCGGCCGTTCGGGAGTTGTCCCGCTTTTCCCAATGGCCAGCACGTCCCTGCTATACTGTACGGTATGGCACAGTACGAAACTGGCCGCAATGCTGGTGTCTTCAGGCAGAACTAAATGAGAGCCTGCCAAGCCCCACCGAGGTCTTTATGTAAAAGGCGTGACCCCCCCGTTGGTACCCACCAGTTGCACTGACCTACTGTAATTCTGTGGGTATAGTTTTCCCCCCACAATAGAACCCCTTCTTTAATATTCATGTGCTTCTAAGATGTTGTTGTTCCACCATAAGCGTTGACAATGTTGACAATTCAATCCTTTCGACTGTTGTGAGAAATGTAAGCCTTTGAAGTGTGTGTTTGATCTGAATCCCTGCCGTTTTTAAGCCACAGATGTGGTTTCTTTCGTATATATACGAGAGCTCTCATTTCTGTCCTGATCCAGCTGGGTGGTTCTGATCAGCTGTCACTAGCTGTCTCCATTCCACACTGAATAGAAGCACGTCAGACGACCAGCTGTGTGCCTGATGACTGCACCTGCAGTGTCAATAGGTGATGTCATCTCTGAAAAAGAACCTTTATATGACTGCAGAGTACGATGCTGATATTCTTCTGTTGAAATATACAATTCAGAGGGTTTCAAGAGCCTGCCAGCACGCTGACATCACGCTCTGGCTTGATGTCCCTTTTATGCCCATATATGGAGATCGCTGATGTCATCAATAATAGGCACATTTCTGGGAATGGCCATATTTGTTAATGCCCATATATGTTGACTATTGTTGACTATCATGCATGGGTCTATCATGCAGGGGTCATGCAGGGGTCTCCATAAATGGGTAACTGGTCCGATATACATCACTGGCCAGATGGCCAAAGGGCGAGGTCGCATGTCGCCCTGAGGCGTCTTACTAGTATGTATTGACTGTAGTGCCAAGCTGAAAGATAAGGTTCTTCGGTTCAATGCTATATACTGTATGAAATCCCACGATGCCACTTCTTACCTGTTTTGATTTATTAATGAGCCTAGCCTTAACCTGCCACCACCACCTTGGGTGATCAAACTCAATCATCCATGAAATATGCATGACTGACGCATGACAACAGGATGTCAGATAGGAAGAAGGACACACTCGAGAGAAGCTGCATCCTCATGGGTCGTGACCCAGTTGGAAAGGGTGTCTGTGGCAAACATTGCTGTGGATTGTGATCAGACTCGGCAGCCCCAGAGTGTACATTTGTGCAGCTGTAGCCTAAAGGCTGGTGGAGCGAGCGGTTGCTGTGAATGAAAAGCACCCCCTTCTCTCCCTCAAAAACAATCAAAGTGGCTTTATGCAAAACCAGCAGAACTCCAGCGGAGCGGTACCGAGGCCCTCAGAGAGAGAGAAAGAGCATACTCCCCTCCCAGGTGTGTGTTTGATTTGATTTGAGTCTGACAGCGGAAGTGAAAGTTTTGTGAAGTCGAATGTTGAATAACAAGCATGCATGCTCAGCAAATATGCTTCCCTGAATACAAAAGTGTGTTACAATGTAACATGATGCATTACATTGATGTCCCAGAATGCAGTACTACTGCATACTAACATACCGCTATGGATTCATCTTATTATACTCTTTTTAGCCTCATAATGGTTTTCACCACACTTCTTTCACCAAATATATCTGTTTTCTGTTTTCACCATAGCACAAGCTTTCTTTCGCTCTCCGCTTTCTCTTCTGTTTTCTCACTCTCAAGCCTCACCCCAGTCGATGGCTTCCATAAAGAAATATATTTAAAAAACGGCTGACACCAGTCTGCTGTATTAAAATACACAGACGAAGAGTGCAGGGAAGAGAAACGATGAGAGAAGACAAGGAGGAGGAAAGGAGACATTAAGGAGAGGGGAGGGGAGGGGAAATAGGATATAGCCTATGAATTAGGGCATTAACTAAAAAGTCGACAAGTCGACTCTTACAGAAGTCGACTCCCAGTCTCCCACCAGGGAAAGTCGAAAGTCGAAGTTGAAAAAAAAAAGAAATCCTTTGTATTTTTTATATATCCTTATTTCTGCTCCATGTGTGCGTCTGTACAGCATTCAAACAGTAGGACTGCTCATTGTCAAGAACGGAATGATCCAATATTACAGTGCTATATTACATTTGGTATAACATGGTTCATGGTCAGAACGCCTCGCAATGCGAGGCGTTGTGAGCATGTAGATCGGCTATTTTCACAATTTCTGCCTCTATATTTGACAATTTGGACAATGTTTAATTTGTCATTTTAGAGGTATTAAAAAGTCCTTAAATTCTGTATACTTAAACTTTATGTTGGTTTGTTTACAGTTGAGTGAGAAAACAATGTTGCACATTAAGTTAATCATCTGGGGACACCCCAAAATAATTGGGGGGGTCGTGTGTGATGTGATGACGTTATCAAACGATAAAGTCGACTTCAACTCAACTTTTTACTGAGTCGAGTTGACTTACAAAATCACAAGTCGTTAATGCCCTAATATGAATATAAGGAGAAAACAGGACAAGAAAAGTGATCAAAAACAAGTTTTGAGACCATCAGAATATAATTCAAGACAGATTATTAAAAAAAGAAAAGGGTATATTTTGTAGCATGCATGGGTTCGCAGATTGCACAGAAGAAGACCAATCATTTTACAGCGACCACCAGGGGGGCTGGTAATCTGTAGTCTATCTACATGTCATAAGGCAGGGGTGGGCAACTTTGATGATGGAGAGGGCCACTATATTTCCACCTTCATTCCAGAGGGCCACATTGCATATTGCTACGTCCTACTTTGTCATTCTAGTGTCGCATACAATAGAAGCAAAAATATTTTTGCTTCTTTTGAATTGGAATCCTGAATTATTTTTTGTTATTTCTTAATTGGAATCCTGAAATGTAACATTTTGATTTAATTTCAAACGCATTTAGTTATATACTCATGTTGACTTTATGAATCTAAATACAAATACATTGGACATAAAAAAATAATGAATACTACTATACTAGTCATTAAGCTACTAATATAGACTGACGGAATTAAAGCATGTCATGTTTGTAACAGAATTGTAACAGCTGAAATCAATAATATATTCAGTATTCCGGTATTAACCTGCGGGCCGCATTAATAAGTGAAGTTGGGGGCCTGTGGCATGTGGCCCCCGGGCCGCCAGTTGCCCATGTATGTGATAAGGTAACCTGAGGGCTCTGTATAGGAGGGGAATGATCACAAAGTCAAGGTCACTGTACCAGCCGTGACCTTATGGTGAGTGCACAGCCCTCTGGGGGTGCAGTAACACTCCCTCTGAGCTGTCATAGTTCTAATGGCAGGGTGTGTCCCACAAGACACTCTGAGGATGGAACAGAACCCAGAAAAGGAGAAAGACAGAGATGGAGGGAGAGAGAGAGGGAGGATGAGATGAGGAGATTAAGTGAAGGAAAGAGAGATGGAGAGAGACAGAAAGAGAAAGTGAAAGGAATGAGAGGAGAGAGAGTGTCTGAGTGCGTGCGTGCGTGCATGTGTGAGAGAGAGAGAGGGGGGGGGGGGGAGAAAGAGAGAGAGAGACTAAAAAGGTGTGCACAGCTAAGCCCAGCGGGATAAGCACATCACAGTGGAGCAGAATAAAGAAAATACAGCTTGTGGGCACACACACACACACACACACACACACACACACACACACACACATACACACACACACACACACACACACACGTGCGCGCACACACGTGCGCGCACACACACACACTTACATATTCCATCTCCAACTCACAAAGCTGCCTTTCTCAGGGAATACCGATGTTCATGCAGCCTCCCTCCCTCCATCATCTCTCTCTCTTCCTTCCTCCCTTCATCATCTCTTCCTAGTACCTCCCTCTCTCCATCTCTCTCTCTTCTTTCCTCCCTCCATCTCTCTGCCTACCACTCTCTCCATCCCTCCAACCCTCTTGCTGTCTTTCTTCTTTGCTCTGTCTTTCGTATCATTGCTCACCAACTCCCTTCCTTTCACTCTTCTCTCTCTCTCTCTCTCTATCTCTCTCTCTCTCTCTCTCTCTCTAACAGAGCGCCGCAATAGCATATGAATAATTGAACAAGCCAAAGTCAGGATTGAGAATTTCTTGTTGCGGGGGTCTGCCAGTGCGTCAGCAACTGCTTTTTTTCCCACCCATGAGTGGAAAAACAAGGGCATGCAAAGACAGACATGCACACGCACACAAGCACACATGCACGCATGCACGCATGCACACACGCACACATACAGGGTGTCAGACCATTGCAAAACTTTGCAATTCCATTCTGAAAAGGCCGGTCCAATATGACAACCTGTTTATACACTGTTTTGGACTGATTTACAGTACGTAGGGCCAGTGTTTGGGGTAATTTTTTACACTTGAATGAATAATGAAATGAAATAAATGAAAATTGTACGGTATATATTGTATTGTGTATTGTTGTGTACAGCTCATGTAAGGCCATGGGAAATGCAGAGGGGAGAATATTCCAATACAGATATAGGAGCATTCAAAGAATAGAACATTGAGATGCTGTTTGGGATTCAATATACTTCTTGATCTCTGTGTAGAGAGAAAGAGAGAGAGAGAGAGAGAGAGAGAGAGAGAGAGAGAGAGAGCGAGAAAGGAAGTACTGGCAGCTGCATTGCACTGGAGTAGGCCAAAGAATGTCTGCTTATTATTAGATTATCCCAGTGGAGAAGATTTTGGAGAAGAAAATAAACTCACAAAAACAACTCAAGGCAGACACAATCATAAAAAAAAGTTAGAAATGTACTGCATTGTATCTGTGTGAGACAGACAGACAGACAGACAGACAGACAGACAGACAGACAGACAGACAGACAGACAGACAGACAGATTGATAAATAAAGAGGGAGAGAGAGAGACCAACTTCTAACGGCAGTTCACAGAGTGTTGTATATTGACGGTAGAGAACTTGTAGACTGGCTATATTTTATTGTGACAAATTAAAAATGTTATGCCCAAAATTGGGCTGCCAGGTGGAAAGGACCACAAATGCTAAGCTAGTTATTTAGATACCAATCATGTTGCTCAGACAGATAGTAGCTTGTTGAACCTGGTATCCTATAGTTCCTCTACAGTAAGTCTAAATTGTTTTCATTGCACTCTTCTTGTCCAGTCATCTGTTGACTATAGGGTCCATGCCAGCTTACTGATTTTACACGTGCAAGTTGCTCCGATAAGAGTATTTGCTAAAGTGTGTGTGTGTGTGTGTGTGTGTGTGTGTGTGTGTGTGTGTGTGTGTGTGTGTGTGTGTGTGTGTGTGTGTGTGTGTGCGTGCGCGTGCATGTGCGTATTTATATATGTTCTAATTCTGGTTTAATTGGCCCAAATCTGCCATTCAGTGTGACTGGTCCCCCTCTAGTGGGAGGAGACAAGGGACACATTAAACATGTGCTTCTTTCTCTCTCTCTCTCTCTCTCTCTCTCCCTCCCACACACACACACACACACACACACACACACACACACACACACACACACACACACACACACACACACACACACACACTCATACCTATCCCACCCACCTGCTATTTGCCATCTGGGAACAAACACTAGGATGGTCATCGTAATTAGGTCCACTGGGCTCAATACAGTGCTGCAGACACAGGTCATGCTGACAATGAACTTACTGTTAAGGCACACCCACACATATGTCATGGTGTCATGAACTTATATATACACACCCACACAGGTCATGGTGGCACACATATAGTACATGTGAACTAAAATAAAAGCTGACCATCACTTACAGTAATGTACCTATATACCAATAGACCTACTTACTGTATGTAATCTTGATCATTTGTGAGAGATGCTACATACAGATACAGGTTGTGTGTGTGTGTGTGTGTGTGTGTGTGTGTGTGTGTGTGTGTGTGTGTGTGTGTGTGTGTGTGTGTGTGTGTGTGTGTGTGTGTGTGTGTGTGTGTGTGTGTGTGTGTGTGTGTGTGTGTGTGTGTGTGTGTGTGTGTGTACGCATGAAGTGCAACAGCCTCTGACACAGCACGCAAAACGTCGGTGGTGGGTTTCTCATAAATACACACACCCGTTGTAACTGCCAATGTTACTGTAATGTAGATGACGCGAACGATGCTTGGAAAGCTCTGTGTGTTTGTGTGTGTGAGTGCATGCGCATGTGTGTGTGTATACGCCTGTGTGCACAGAACTAGCATTAGCACTAATTAAGGAAGGCACACAGACAATACAGAGGGTGATGGCACAGTCACTATCATAGCTGGTGTAACATTAAGATAAACATCTGTTCTATTGCAATAGTCTGTCTATTGCAGTAGTCAGCTCTGGTAGAACTGACAGTTATGGAAATGGAGGCAAACTCACTTTCAGCATGATTAGTGGTCAAATGGGCTTGCTGAATTTGAGTGCCCACATGCTATAAATCTAAATCAACATAGCGAAAGCCTAAAGAAATACATAGTATAGTAAGCATACCAATGAGTTTTAAACAAATATCCTCAAGATGCTGACAAATGCGTTGGCACTCATTAAGTATGATCAGTAAGACTCCCTAATCGAGAGATAAGCGTCTGTCAGGTCGCATACACAAACTTTAGCAGGCAATCGTAGCCAATCAGGAGGGAATATGGGAAATGGGACAGATCCATGTTGATGACATGACTTTAAAGATACCGTGTACCGCTTTGCATGATTTTAGGCCAAAATCTGTATAGGAGCAGTGTCCACAAATGTGTTTTGCAAACATCTGCCTGATGGTGGCTCTAAAAGAGGTCCATGTGAGAAATTAGGGGTGGAGGTTGTGATTTACCATCCAAGGAGTGTGTGTGAAAAGTTTGGCATTGATAGGGCCAACGGTGGTGGAGATATGAGTAGGGCAAAAGTGTGACGTGACGTGACAGACTGACTGACAGCCGGTGGAGCTTTTCATAGTAACTGCGCCCTGACAGTCGCAACAACTGTTCAACATGATAATTTTATTGTAAGACTTACTGGCAGGGATATTGTTTTAGTTGCTGCCACACCAAAAGAAAGAAAGAAAGTAGCATAATATTGATTCAGTTAGCTACATCAGTGACTGGGGACTGAGAGCTGGTGGTTGCCAGAGTCAGAGAAACTATTTCGGCCAAAACCTGACACAGCCGGCTGACTTCTCTCGTATTTGTGGTCTAATCTCTGTTCTTCCTGTGGCATGACACCAGAGCAGAACACACACTGGAAGTTGAGACATTCTTTCGGAAATTAATCAATTACATTTTGATTTGTAAGCGTTCGTCTTGCCATTGCCAACTATGAACTAATGAAAGACTTTCCTGCTCGCCTTGATTTGACAGCTGGATTTACGCTGGTTGTAAAATGCAGAATGAGAGAGAGGGAGAGTGAACTGTTAGTTGAATAATAGATTTATAGAGGCAACAGGGTAGGAAAAGAAGACTAATTACACATTTTACTGGCACCACTGGGAGAACAAATCACACAATTGGACGAGATGAGTACATTCCGGAGCCATGTCTTTGTTTTGTCTGTTGTAAAAGCTTGGCAACTTTCTGTCCAGTTATTTGTTTGGATTTTTAACAACTTTATCTTTCAAATCTTCTCCCAATTTATTCAGAGCTGTTGCAGCCAACACTGTTGGCCTTGGGAGGGTGTAGACAAGGAGAGATTGACACCTACTGTTTTTGTTTTTCTATCTTTCTTTTTTCTACTACTATTATTATTATCTATGCTTCAACACCATTATCCCAACGAAGCTTGACACAAAGCTCCGAGAGCTACTGTATAGCTACACCCACGCATGCATGTGCGACCGGATACTAGAATTGCTGCCAAACCAATATCAGGTGGTGAGAATGGGCAGCATCACATCTGACCCCATGACCATGAACACTGGAGCACCACAGGGATGCGTGCAGATGAATCTACACAATGCACAAATATGGCTGGCTAAGCAATAACGGAGATGCAGAGGTTGAAATAAAAGGGTATTAACTATACAGTATATGGAATACTTGCACATCACTAGCTGTGGGAGGGATTGTTGTGCATGCATGCATGCATCCAGCAAAAAGGGAGAAAGACATGAATCAATATACAATGATTATGTATCCTTGACTGAAAGACGGACAGAAGAACAACCTAAGACGAAGGCAGACCAAATCCAACAGGCCAAGGCTCACTCTGGATATCTGACAGGAAGGAGGACAGAGACAGACGTAAGACTATCTTGTCTTCTCATCTACATACTGTGTTTGACCTCAGGTGCATGACTCATTTCAATTCTAAGATGTGCAGGTGGAAGATGGCGAGACACATCCTCTGTCTAATGAGAGGAAAGGTGCCAGATGGAACCTTGAAGAGTGCACACACCCAGGACATGACATAACGACCAGTCCATGACTCCACATGGGTTGAGGGCAATGTGATCCTTTGAGCCATTGTCTTCTAAACACCCTTACCAATTACTCCACTGTTGTCCCCAGGAAATAAATCTTAAGCCCCTTGCAGAGTCCACAAATCCCTTGTCTCTCTCTACCCAGGTAGCTCACAGATTCATTAAATATCCTTCCTTTGGGGGTGTGTGTGTGTGTGTGTGTGTGTGTGTGTGTGTGTGTGTGTGTGTGTGTGTGTGTGTGTGTGTGTGTGTGTGTGTGTGTGTGTGTGTGTGTGTGTGTGTGTGTGTGTGTGTGTGTGTGTGTGTGTGTGTGTGTGTGTGCATGTGGCTGCGTGCACAAGCGTGCGTGTGTGTGTGTGTGTGTGTGTGTGTGTGTGTGTGTGTGTGTGACTATGACACTATGACTGTGTGTGGAACAGAACACCAACTTCCACTAACTAATGCCAGAGGCCGCCTCCTATGGGCACAACAGCAAAGGCAACGGCAGCATTGGACTGAACTGAGACTGCAGGGCAAGACTGCATGTCTTCCTGCTGCTGACCATTCTGTATCTCACTCAGTGTTCAAAAATGTTGCCATAGACGAATGTATTGTTGTCTTTACTCTGAAAGCGAGGTTGCAGGTTTTACCATCTAAACTTAACCTCTCCATCTGGTTTCCAGGCAATCATGCTCCTTACTGTATACATCATGGTCACGAACAAATAGCTGAAACCATGTCCCACATCTTAAATGGGTGCCATGTATACAGGGGACTCTACATAAGTAGGCATGACAGAATAGTGGATTTGATATCAAAAGATATCTCATCCATCTTCAGGTCCTCTATTATGCTATATAAGCATTCTACTGTGAAGCCGAGCATGTTTAGCCTCTGTAATGATGATTCTGCGTTCTCTAACATTTCAGCTAACACCCCTGATGTCATTGTTGTTAATAAAACCCATAGGGAGGTGTTTATTCTCGAGGTCGGCTGTACCTTTGACTACAGCTTAGAGGAAGCTTTCTTAACCAAAGTGTTAAAATATCATCAGCTAGAGCAGACCATCGCTCAGCTAGGCTACAGATGTAAACTCTTGGTTTTTATCTTTGGGAGCCTAGGGCATGTGCACAAGCTGGTTGTAAGGGGCCTTCAAATGGCCGGCCTCCCCAAAAGGAGAGCCAAACAATTAGCAAGGTACTGCTCTGTATCAGCTATTATAGGAAGTCGCTCCATTTGGAGGAGGCGTTGTTATCTTTACCCATGATTGTTGTCTGCTGTGCTTGACATCTATGCCAACAGTATTGTGTGTAACAATGTTCTGCTCTACCTGCACTTTGTAACTGGCAGTTTTCCTTGATTATCTGACTGCACTGATATTGTTTATGTCCTTTGTACGAGGAATTCTTGTACTTCTGCTTATGTGGACATAAATAAACATTTCAAATGTGTGTGTGTGTGTGTGTGTGTGTGTGGGTGTGTCGCTCTAGGGGGTTCTCCTTGCCTTCAAGCTCTGATGTCTTCCCTTGGGGGTCTCCTGAGTTCGGCTGCGCTCCTCCAGTTAACTAGGCCTATAACTGACCTTCACACTCACGAACAAGGCCTGGAGTTTGGTTCTAGAGCTATTTTTGGTACAGTATATCAGCCTCAGTGAGACAGATCAAAGAATGTCTTAGAATTTCCAGATACTGCACAATTTCTAGACTACATAAACTATTGCAGAAAGACAGAAAGAAAATTCCATTGATGGTGGTGAATGGTGGTGAATGATGTTGAGAGAATGGCAGAACAGAAGATACAGTTGAAGTACAAATGAATGTTGATAAAGTGTGCTGATAAATTGGACCTTTTCACTTATGACAATATCTATCAGGCCAGCTAATTATACTAGTAAGACGCCTCAGGGCGACAAGCGCCCCAGAAAAGATCAAAAACAGATCTGTTCAGAAGGATCTATTTGCTACAAAAGCAAAGGAGGGCACTGGACAAGTAACCCCTTCAGAGAAAGTGTTTGAAAGTGTCCAAAAATAACAATATGCTCATTATGCTGTAACACTCCATCTATACTATAATTTTGCGAATGTCTGTCTGAGTGAGTGTCTGTCTGTCTGTCTGTCTGTCTGTCTGTCTGTCACAGCGTTTCTCCTCAGTGGCTGGAGCAATTGATCTGAAATCGCATCACCATTAGCATATGAACACACCTGACATAACTGTGAAGCCCGTTTGTCACTTTCACAAATCATATGCTGTATATTAGCATTTTTATGGTGTAACTACTATCTATTCTGCATCTAGCATGAGGCATATCTATTCTGCATCTAGCATGGGGCAACATGTTTAACCAGCTCTGTGTGTGTGTGTGCGCGTGTGTGTGCGTGCGTGCGTGCGTGCGTGCGTGCGTGTGTGTGTGTGTGTGTGTGTGTGGGTGGGCGGGGGGGGGGGAATGTTGGCTGGCCCTCTTTCAGATGTTGTCATGTAGATCGGTACACAGTATCTCTGTAGCCTTTAAACGAAACGGGTATTTCTTACATTGATGCTCCTACATATTATCATGCAAGCACCAGAAAGTTACTTTCCATCCCTCATATACTGTGTGCACAGTGCACACCCCATAACCCACACACTGCACATCATTTCGGAGCTCATATCTTTGAACGGGTAAGGACTAGTAATCATAGTCAGTGGAAACCACTGACCACAGCCTAGGGTCCACATTCACCATCAGACCTTCAGCTTGTAAATCTGCTCACCTCTGATTAAAGTTAGGAGCTATTGCATGAAAGTAGTTGTGACACTGCAATCCTTTAAATCATGCCATGCCCTTTATCATTGTCTAATCACTGGTCATGTACGTCACATACACAGTACATGACCTTTATATTTCCATTGTTCCACATATCTTGCACCCCCCCTAAAACATGATAATCAGTTATTATGATTATACTAGGAGGAAGATTTTCTCCAAAAAAGTGTACCGAAAGAGTTAAAATTATGTTTTTATGTGGCCACACCAAAAAAGAGAAAAAAAAAGAAATTCGGTATTCAAAAATAGCAGCTCACAAGCGAATATGACAATGTCAGTCGATTATTGAACCACTACTCACAAACTATACTTGCGACAATTGGTCTTACTCTGCTTATTCCGATATCACACCTGTAAGCTCTGGATAAATGTAAACCAGTGGTTCCCAAAAGGCATGCCATGACACACTGGTCTGCTGTAAGACAAGTTCAGATTGATTGATTGATTGAAGACTTAATTAGAAGTTTGCATAGGAAAAGGTACAGTACAGTTTCATGACGGTACAGTTCACTGGTACAAGTTCAACTAAAAGGAGATCCTAGTAAGCCTTTCTGCTTATTTGCACAGGAAACCATTTAAGTATTTCACATAACATTGAATGACAGACGGATAGAACACAGTACTATGCAGGAGATATTGTCAGAAAAAGTAGATATACGTACACAAAGAAGGATCAGGGGGAGAGTAAGGCTGGGCTAGGTTTGTTTTTACCAGTTACGAGTGGTTTTTCAGGGCGATTTTAAAGGATGTTAGGGATTGACACTCCTTTAAGGCCTTCGGTAAGACGTTTTGGTGGTATAGCAGGAGAACGAGATGTGCCTCTGGATTTAATTTGTTACAAACACACATTATTATTTCAATACAGTATACAACTAAAGTTATTTCCCCTTCTTTTTTTCCTATATCAGTTCTGGTCCTGGTCTGGTAATATTCTGACATGAGACTTGGGCAAAAAGGTTTGAACCCCACTGGGTTAAACCACTATGATCCAGTTGTGTGTATGGATGGCGCTGGTGATTTTAGATTCTTTCTTTGGGCAAGAATCTACCACCGATGCTCTGTTTAGGTATACACACATACAATCACAGTTCAGTGAAGCAGTTTAAGGACCCATATAATTCACCCAATGGCATGTGCAGCATCTGCCCTGTTTCCTCAAGTAATTTAATTTCACTGTAAGATTATTTCCCCCCAACCTATTTCTGCAAAGGAACCAGTGAAGGTTGGTTTTGAAATATTTATTGCAAACAACTGTGCGACCTGCTCTGGTGCATTTAGAGCAGAGGAACAACATTTTTGAAGCATAAAATGAACATTTTATGAAACATTATGGAGAGCTTTCAGGCAGGTGAGATGAGGTGAGACGAGGCACACAAACAACACAGGATGAAAGTAACAATTTGTTTCCAACTTACGCCAGAATGAGGCCTTGTTCAACAGAACTTCACCTGCTCAGCTTCATCGTTGTTTGCGTCCAGAAATAGCTGAACAAGTTCGTTGATGGATTTATTGATGTTTTTATTGATAAAAATGCATATACATGAACACACGTTTGTACATCTGTCAAAAGGATAAAACACAATAAAGCTCGAGAGCTTATTTCCATTGAGGTACAATCAACATTTAATTATATAACCCTCACAGCGGTCCCTGAGTCCTTCGTCTCTTGCAAATCTGAAAGAGAGGGAAATTTATAATGATTAATAATAATAATAATTATTATTAACACATTTCGAAACAGGGTTATAAAGTGCTTTACAATGGTAAGATAAATTACAGTCGTGAGAAAAAAAAACTAAGCAAAAGTAGATAGAGAATATAAGAATAAATAAATCAAACATCAATAAGAACAAATAGCATTGATTATTACACCAGTTGAAACAAATAAAGTCAAACATGAAAATGTATACTGTCAAGCAAATAAGCAAAGATAAGAGATAATAAAAACGATGAAAGATATAAAAGCTGTTTTTCAGAGGATGACATCAGCTAGCTTTATTATTTATAGGCACTGCACTGCAATTTTAGCCTTTCCTCTGCAAAAAAACTAAACAAAAATCACATAGAAACTAGACTACATGGTTGAACTTGCATCTTCACACACTTTATCTACTTAAATCATGGGTCTTCAACAGGGGGTCCGGGACCCCTAGGGGGTCCTCAGAGTTACAGGGGGTCCTCCAAATCATTGAGTGATAGAAAGTTCTTTTCTCCTTTTTTAGGCTAGATTAACCACTTGAACCCTATAGTGTCCATATTCTGAGAACTTTAGCCAAAAATAGCTGATCTACAAGCTCACAGCGCCTCGCGCTCGGCTATTGTAGATCGGCTATTTTCGGCAAAGAGTTTTGATGTATTGGGGGAAAAGAGCAAACTAAATACAGAGTGAAAGGTCAAGTTTATTAAGTACTGACGGTTCAACTGGTTAAATATCTGAAAACACAAATTGACATGAATCCAAAATACACTGATGATTGTGCTGTCAAACAATGAAACTATAGGGAGGTTGTGGGGGTCCCTGCTTCATCTCTCTCTCAACTAAGGCCTGAAAACGTTGAAGACCCCTGACTTAAATCATATATAATTGGCCAGGGTCCTCTAAGGCTGAATACGAAATCCAATCTTTTTTCCCATTACACCAAAAATCGCAGAGCCGATATTTTCGGTGAATGTTCAATGTTCAATAGAGATGTTAGGGGGAACGCTAACTGAGTTTTAGCAAGGTACATCGAAACATGTTGTCTAACACTGCAGGTTCTGCACTTCTTTCTCTTTGTCATTTCAAGTACCTTGTGTTGTCCTGCATACCATTCAACGCGTCCCTGACTCTCTCACCCTATAGATTCTCCCTATCTTTCTTAATTTTCTCTTGCTGTAGCATCACACGTTTCCGAACCACAATGATAATTTGAGAGTGACACTTGATCTCTTCCTCCACACGCTATAAGAGGCTGATTGGTGTTTTTACCTATCCACAAGTTTCCATCGTGCATTGCGCAGAAGGTGTGCGGCACTTCCGGCGTCGCAGCCGAGCGTGATCTACAAGCTCACAGCGGTTGCATCTGCGACACGACGTGAGCTTGTATGTCGGCTGTTTTCCGGATGTGTCCCACACATAATTCTACCGAAAATTCTCACGGAAACACGTGGATAAACTAAAGGCCCATTCCCACTGGGCCAGATACAGATAAAAGATATCTGGATCCATTTAAGTAGATGAGAAAGGACTACCATCATCCACTTGAATGGACACTGATATTTTTATCTGTTGCAGGTAAAACATATATCTGTGTCCATTCAAGTGGATGGTAGTCCAGTCTCATCCACTTCAATGGAGACAGATATTTTTTGCTTACGCATTTCAGCACAGAACCTTCCTCAAAGCTTTTAAAGTGTGCATCATTCATTCCTCATCACTCATCAATCAATAACAGAACCTTGTCCATCACTCGGCCATCACACTATTGGGCTTACACTTTCAGATGAAGATAACCCTCACAGTGGTCCCTGACCTCCTCATTCAGCACATATAGCAACAGTCTAGACAGAATCACTGGACTGCATTACTGTGCTTCACAAACTCAACTTGAGCATCAATAGAGTTCTGACCCGGCACCCTGGAGAGATTGCTGCCCAGTCCCCTATTGATCCAGAGATCACCTTCTTCTATCTTACATTACTGTTGAAATACTTGCCCAGATGAAGACTAGTTGCTGGTCCGTCGAAACATTAAACAATCTAATTAGGAGATATGATGTCACACTGAAGAGTGGCATCAAAATTGATCCTATAAATGCTAGAATTGCCACTAGCAATACAAGTTTGTTGTGTTTAATAACCCTGAGTTGTGTGAAATAATACCAAATGTGTTTGTATCGTGTAAATATATAAAACCTTCGATACGCCAGCTCAGGACTAGAGACCCTAGAAGGATATCTCGAACCCTCACATCGACCTCAAGGAGAGGCGTTCCCTTGGATTAGAGATTCCGTAAGGATACCTCGAATCATATCGACTTCATGGAGAGACAGTTAAAAGATACAGAGCTCAAAGGTGTGGCCTTGGATCCCCGGTTCTAACCTACAGCCTACAAGCCACCCTGTCAAGGATAAGAACTTTTTCTAGACATGAGCCTTGAGGGTTAGGGTGCCTTGATTTTACTCCCTCTCCTCTGTTATTGTTTATTTTGGTGCTTGGATCTCTCCTCTTTTTCAACTGTTGAAATACATTACCTTTATGAACCTTTACTAAAACAGCAACACAAAACCAAATGAAGCCGGTTTCTCAATGCAGTAAAACAGGTCACAGAACGTCAGAATGACGGACAGGGGAGAGAAGACAAGGTGTGATGCAGATCAGAGTTGCGGCTGAAAGTAAAAGGAGAAGGCGAATACATAGTTTCTTTCTATGAAAGGTCATGACAAAAAGACTCTAGGAGCTGTGCGCCTTAGACCCAGACAATTTGGCCTAGAATAAGGTCAATGGGGTCACCAAAATCAGTAGGGTTCATGCTCCTGGCAAGAATGAAGTTGCACAGCAAATTCTCTGGCAAGCCAGCCAGTAGTTTTCAATATCTGGTTTGGAACTAAAGTGTTGGACGGACCAATGGACTGACCCAACGTTGCAATCCTTGGCTGGGCTAGAAATACAGAAGGAAGTGGGGGTGGGTGCCCGGGTGGGAGCTGTCTTTGAGGAAGAAATTAATGAGATCGCTGCTCTGTCAGGCAAGTGAGTGTTTCTGGGAAGAAACCAGCAGAGCTGCTGCTAACAAGGAGGAAACGGAGAGACAGTTCAGAGAGAGCTATTGAGAAAATGGCCGCCCGAGCAGGCAGTGAAGGACCTAAAGATCAATGCGCTGTTTCAGATGCTTCAAACTCTGACTGGAGAGAGAGAGAGGGGGTGTGTCGACCACAAATACTGCTGATGAGAGGGGAGTTAGGAGAATGGCAGAGCACACGGAACAGATAGCTGCTATACTGTTCTTGGATTTCTCCCATCCCAAATGAATGTTAACATTCACTGCAGTACTATGATTATGATTTGTAGAATTGTATTAAACTACTCGAGAACGATGCAAGTACAAGTACATCCTCTACCGACCCACAGACAGACAGATGACACACAAGTTTGAAGTTGATCAAACACGCACGCGCGCACGCACGCACGCGCGCACGCACGCACGCACGCACGCACGCACGCACGCACGCACGCACGCACGCACGCACGCACGCACGCACGCACGCACGCACGCACACACGCACACACACACACACACACACACACACACACACACACACACACACACACACACACACAGGGTCAGTGAATTAATAGATATGTTGCTGGTTGAAGAACAGCTTGAACCATCATGCAGTTATATGGTTGATCCACTAACCAGCGGTTAGCTACCATTGCATTGCGCCCCAAAAGCTATAATATTTTAATGCTGTTCAGGAGAGCTAACCTTGCGAACGGCATTCACGATGAGTTTATATATTTATATATACTCTATATATATTCATTGACTGGGGGCCCTATCAATGTTCGCCTCAGAATATGGATGCTAGGGTGCAAGTGGTTAACCCAAAGCTGCATGTACACTACTCACACATACGATGAATGAATGAATGAATGAATTATTTTATTTGAGTGTCATGCCACCTCGTGGCCCATCCCTCATGGGATTATATGACACCTTTTCAAACAAGGTTACAACATTCCTTTTTTCTTTTTTCTATACATCCGTTACCAGTGTAGGCTACAACATAGATACCAGCGGGGGAAAAAAATTAATAATAATAATAATAATAATAAATAAAGCAAAACAGAACATATGGTACTTTATACATGTTTTTCGATTAGACAGTTAATAAGTTGTGAGTCACTGATATCCAACATATAAACATTGTCAATATTATTAAACAGCTCTTCCCTGGGTCTCGAATAGAAGGGACAATACAGAACAAAATGATACTCATTTTCTATTCCATTAAGATCACACATTTGACAGATACGTTCTTCTTCATCTAACCCAACATAATGACCTGTTTCAATATGGAGTGGCAGTATGCCTCCTCTAATCTGAGCACAGAGTGACCTTTTTTCATACTTAATTTCTCTGTATGTACGCAATTTTGGTTTACTCCAAATCTCCTCTGCCCAGGTATGTTTAATCTGATCAAAAAGCATCTCCTTTAGAGCCACAACATCAACTTGTTCTAATCTGAGGAACACGTCTTCCACTCCATATTTACAGAACATAGCATGCATGTCCTCTATCCAGGGTCCATTCTGCTGTCTGTCCAAGTTAAATACTTTCTTTGTTAGCCTATTATCATTCATAGTGACTAATTTGTTCCACAACCTGACTGTGCAGACTTCCATCGAACCTCACATGGTTCCCATCCAATATCTCCTGATGCTGCTGCCATTGGCGCATATTTATGTACACCCAGGAAATATCATGAAATATCATCACACACGTGTGTGAATGAGCACAAACACAAACCATATGTTTTATAAATTAAAGGGCAAGAATACTCATACTTTATGTGAGCATTAAAGGGATATGCCACTCTTACCTCACCGGACAGAGCATGTCAAAATTTAAGGACTGCAGTTTCGGAACACTGCTGCTCTATTTGTCTTAAAATATGGCTAGGCTTCTCAGGGGGTGACTCTTTCAGAATTTTCAACTTTTCACCGCAATTCAACCGTCTATTAAGCTCTATTTAAACTCTGAACTGCGAAGCCTGCAATGCATGCCCCCATTTGTACTGAGAAAAATGGTAAGAAGAAAAAAACGCACATGCACCAAAAAAACCCAGAGCAGACCACATTTGCTGGGTCACGGACAGCTATGTTGACCATTATCTGTCGACGGACACAAGAGCTTGGCAGTTGGCAGTGCCTGGTTTCGAACTCAGAACCTTGCGACTCAAAGTGGAGCACTCTACCAACCGAGAAACCTAGGCCCATATCATGTTAGTTACTGTCCAGTACAGTCGTTAAAGAAATATAACCAACCAAAAGTGAATTGTTTGAGGGTACATGCATTGCTTAGGGAAGATCGGATGCTGTGTTCAGGATTTTTGCAGATTTGGAAATGGAATGAAATCCGAAAATAAATAAATAAATAGATAAATAAAGATCTTGAGCACATGACTCCAGAGATAATGTATACAAATGTGCGTACGTTTTGGACAAAACTGTTTAGAAGAAAACGTGAAATGGAAAGTGGAAAAGTGGAAAATCTTGTCAGGTGGAAATGAGCAGGGCCTACATGGAGAGTTGCATCATGATCCAAGTAATCCTACGATTCAAGAGTTATAACACATGAACCAGCCTGTTATAGTGCCAGCATGAGGCCAGTTAAAACTAGAAGCAGTGCTCTTCCGAGCACAGGTCTCCACCAGGCCAGGCGTCCTGGTGGTGCTAGGCCAATGTAAAAGGGTGGCATGTGTTCTTCACCATTTTCATGGCGCCAACATGAGGCTGATTTGAACATTTTGTAGTGTAATTTTTTCCTTGACCTTTTGCGAATGTGCGTGCACAATTTCATTACAATTGCACGCTGTGTTCATTATTTGAGGCATTTTGCTTGAAACGGATCAATCCTGCAAAGTTTGGAGGCCAATCTTAGACAATCAGGAATATTTAATATGTGACAGATCCGTCTTGATCATATGACTGTAGAGATACTGTGTACTGATTTGTGTACATTTTGGGTAAAATCTGAAGGAGCAATATCCAAAAATGTGTCTTACATAAGTCGCCTCTAAAAGGCTGATGTGAAAAATGCAAGGAAAGGGTTTTTCATTGGCCTCTAGGGAGCGCGCTTACAAAGTTTGAAACTGAACGGTGGAGTTATAGGTAAAACCACAAATTGGCCTGTTATAGCGCCATCATGAGGCTGATTTCAAAAATTTGAAGTGGCATTTCTTCCTCGGCCTAGAGGGAACGTGTGTGCGCGATTTCATGTTAATTGCACTCTGCGTTTGTGATTTGAGGCATTTTGTACAAAACGGACCAATCTTACAAACTTTGAAAGCCAATCTCAGCCAATCAGGATGGAATATGGACAATCAGACAGATCCATGTCGATCACATGACTGTAGAGATACTGTCTACCGATTTGCGTGATTTTTGGACAAAATCTGTAGGAGTACTGGCCAAAAGGTATAGTATTGCACAAATTGGCCTCCTGGTGGTGCTAGAACAGGCCCATGTGAAAAATGTGGGGCAGAGGTTCTGAATTGGCATCCAGGAAGTGTGTGTTCTCAGTTTGGCAGCGACCGGGCCAACGCCTCCAGAGATTAGCTGGTAACAAACGTTATGGACGGACGGACGGAAGGACACACGGACGGACGGGCGGACAGACGGACGGACGGACGGACGGACGGACGGACGGACGGACGGACGGAGGCGAAAACATAGTCTCTCCCCATGCCTGGCTGGTGGAGTCAATCATTTGGGCTGGAGGTTCTTCCTTGCCCTACTGGGATTGTGCACACAAATCGACATCGTCATGGCACTTGGTCCAGCTGAGCCGGTGATTAGCGTCTCACAGGCGCAATTACACAGGGGCGAAAACATCATCTCTGCCTCCCGGCCGTTCCAGCCTGGCAAGAGGTAATAAAGAGGAAAGGAAAATGTCCTCACAAATTGTGGGAACACAAAGCAAATGTTGGAAAGACAGACAAGAACTGAGGGGGAAGATAGCAGAGGAGAGAGAGAACAGAACAGGACAGAACAGAACAGAACAGGGAGAGATTGCACTGTTCTTCACTCCTTTTTTTTGCCATTGATCCTTTTTATTCAATTACAGTGTTATGCTTTGCTCATATTGATTATGTCATGTTTAGTGCAACAAACAGTCCCTTAAGTAAATTGTTACATGGTAAAACACAAAGTACTATTATCAGACATTGGCGGCTCATTTAATTTAAGCCAAACGTTTTCTAAGTGGGGGCCGCCAGGGGGTGCAATTGGAAAGGAGGGGAAATTAATTAAGAATTGATATAAATATTACAAATTTCAATTCAAATCCAACATTAAAAATGTAATGTTAATTAATTTAACTCAATTTTGATTTGAGTTAAATTAATCTATACTAGGTTTAAAGTTGAGTTTGATACAAACAGTGGTTTATTTCAAAACAAAGTGGCTGGCAGAGACGACATCAACTGTTATATTTATCTCTGCTATAGGCCGAGTGCCGAAAGCCGGAGATTATGTTTCAACACTTTTGGTCTGTGAACAGTTCTATAAACAACTCTTTCCTGAGCCTTCTGGATCATACCTGACAGTAGAAGTTTCCTTTTGAAACATGCAGGGAATTGGCACTGGGTGAAATCGTGGGATAAAAATTATAAAAAGGGAATACGGACTGGAGCAGGTAACGTCTGCCAGTTGGTCCGGGCAAGCCTTTAGCCTGAGGATGCCATCTGGGCAAGGTGCCTTGTGTAGATTTATAATTTTCAAGGTTTTACACCCTAGATCAGTGGTTCTCAACCTTTTCAGGCCGTGACCCCCAAAATAATCATATTTTAACAGGGGACCCTCCACCTTGACGACCACAAAGAGTTGAGGCATTACATTTTGTATAAGACGGTTCTACAGTATTGTGAAAATAGCCGATAGCCTACATGCTCACAACGCCTCGCAACGCGAGGCGTTGTGAGCATGTAGATCGGCTATTTTCACAATTTCTGCCTCTAATATTTGACAGTTTGTCCAATGTTTAATTTGTCATTTTAGAGGTATTAAAAAGGCCTTAAATTGTCACTTTAGAGATGTGCATATACCCTCTATACACTTAAACTTTATGTTGGTTTGTTTACTGTTCAGTGAGAAAACAATGTTACACATTAAGTTAATCATCTGGGGACCCCCCAAAATAATTTGGGGACCCCCCTGGGGGTCAGAGGTCTTCAGAGTTTTCAGGCCAAGGACTCCTTTGTTGATAGAAGATGAAGCATGGACCCCCACAACATTTTCATGATTCCATATAGTTTAATTGTTTGACAGCACAATCATCGTGTATTTTGGATTCATGTCAATTTGTCATGAATAACCACTTGAACCGTCAATACTTAATAAACTTGACCTTTCACTCTGTACTTCGTCTGCTCTCTTTTACCTCGACACCAAATCTATTTGCCAAATGGAGAGCTTGTAGATCTGCTATTTTTGGCTAAAGTTCTCCTCAGAATTGGGATGCGAGGGTTCACGTTGTCAATTTTAAAAGAATTATCCTATCACACAAGGATTTGGCGGCCCCCCTGTAGTAACTCTGAGGACCTCCAAGGGGGCCCGGACCCCCCCGTTGAAGACCCTTGCCCTAGATATTTCCAGTGGGCAGGGGTCCTGGTGTATTTACATAGTCGTGGCAGAGGTCTTATCCTCGAAGCAATCCCTGTCACCTTCCAGAAACGAAAACACACCTTCCGCTGCACTCTACCTGGCCAGTGTCCCATGCTGTCAGCATCTCTCTGACCCAGGTCCTTATAAATGCCCATCCATAGGCTGGTCCCCTGACCTCCCTCTCCTGCTGATCAATACTGGCAAACACGACCGCTTCTATTCCTGGCCACCATTCCTGCAGAGTCAGTCCCCTTCCAGCCTGTCCTTCCTGAACACTCAGCTCTGTGGGACCAGCCTGGCACGATGAAGCCCAATGCCAAGTCTTCCTCATTTAACAACACTCATGGATAGAAAATAACACAAACTGTATGACCCTTGGTCAGTACATAATGAAAACCCCTTTATACACTGTGAAATCATCTTTGTTAATCAATATAACTCTGAGAGAATCTACTAAAGGTGTAGCTTTCCCATGCTATGGATAGCATGTTACTGGGTGTGCAGCTTGAGAACAAGAACAATTGTTGTCTGTCGTGCTAATGTTCTCATGTGAGCTTACCATGGGGTCACCAAAACCAGTAACGTTTTATTCAATTGATCCAAAGAAATACAAGAACGGTAAATAAAAAAAGCCAGCCAGTCTGTCCCATAAAGACAGCACACATCGACCAAATCAGTTGTGTGTCTCTAAATACTCAGATTTTAGTGTCTAAATGCCCTGGGCTCAATTGCTCAAGAAGAGCTTTTTCTCAGTGGCTGTCAGAGCCATGAACAAGAATGTGGACAATATGAAAAAAAAAGAAGAAAACAAAATAAAAACAATGTTGTCTTGTCACTGGAACTATTCCTGTAAAAATGTTAAGAAATTATGATGCTACTAAAACATACAGTATGGATATGTTGTAAAACAGGCCCCCCTAATGCAGCTTTGTGTACTTTACACCAATGTTTCCCACCTTTTTAGCTCAAGACACAAAAAAAGAAATTAGACGTTTGCCCGGGAACCAAACTAGTGAAAATAGCAGATCTACACGCTCACAACTCGTCACTTCACGCTGTGTTGTGAGCTTGTAGATTTGCTATTTTCACTACCTTTTTTTTGTTATTTATCTATGGAAATTATTTGATATTTTTATTTTATTTATGAAATCGTTTAAAATAATGTATTACTGTATGTTTAAAAAAAGGGGGGGATATTAACTCACAAGTTCAACTCATACAAATTGGCCTGTGATCCAAACGTGTGTGTCCTACTGTTTTTGAAACAGTGCTTTACACCACTGTGTCTGAGGAAGTACGAAGTCTCCTCTCCCCACCGGGCAAACGCTTATCCAATCTGTCACTTGAAATGGATCGGCTTCAAACACTGAGAGGTGGTAATATCTAGACTTTAGAAAGAGTGGTGTAAGACTTTACTCCCCTCTGTTTTGACTTCTAACCGAGCTCACACAAAGCTAGGTGCTCTGCAGTGTTGTAAAGTAACTACCGGTAAGTAGCCTACATTTACTTAAGTACAATTTTGAGGTACTTGTACTTTACTTGAGTATTTACCAATACTTTTACTTCAACTCCACTACATCTCAAAACCAAATATTGTACATTTATTCCACTACATTTACAGTACTTGAAAACTTTAGTTACTATTACTTTGTAGATTGATTAATATTACAAAACATACATTAACCACTTCAGCCCTATATACATTCCGGCCATATGAAAATAGCCGATCTACAAGCACACAATGCGATGCATTGTGTAGCTTGTAGATCTACAAGTACATCTACAAATCTAAGATTTTTATACATTTGAAAACTTGAAATAGGAGGTTCTGCCTAATGAGTACTTTTACGTTTGGTACTTTAAGCCAATACGTTTGTACTTTTACTCAAGTACATTTTGAATTCTGGACTTTTACTTGTAACAGCGTACTTCTACATTGCAGTATTGATACTTTTACTTGGTAACCGGTAAAGTTGCCAGAAAGAAACTCACAGAGATTTTTTTATTTTTATTTGTTTTATACTGAGATTATGGTTAGAATAGGATTACGCATATCTTTCTGAGGTTAAGATTAGGAATAGGGTTAGGTTTTGGCACCGTTTTACTGAGGTTAAGATTAGGAATAAGGTTTAAGCATACAGAGGTATATAAGGATATAAGGATCTCAGTGGGGGGAAAAAATAAGCCTTGCTTTACCCGAGTTTCCTTTTAGTTGACATTGTAACAGTGAACTGTACTGTCATGAAACTGTGCCTTTTTCTATCTAAAACTAATAAATACCACAATCAATCAATCAATCAATCAAAAGGCATAAACCATCAGCCCGGACGAGTTTCTTTTCGGCGACTCTTCTGGTATTCCTTTTACTTAAGTAAACCATTTGAGTACTTTTTCCACCACTGGTGCTCTGATTAGCCACCCAGGATATCTTCAGCATATGTGGACAAAGGCAAGTATATTGGGTGTGGGTGGGAGAGTGACAATGAGCATGAGTGTGATGGGGGAGACCTAACAGTCAGTAGGAAGAGAAGCCGAAAAAACGAGGGGTCAGGAAGACTGCCAGACGGAAAGAAAATGAGATAGAGATGTGTTATCTCATTATAGGAAACCACACCGCTGATGGAAGGTGCTGAGGAGGCAATAAAGGGCAACATAATAGACTTGGAATGGCCAGAGAGCTAGAAATCACACAAGGCTGACCTGGGATCAGCCAAGACCAATGATGAGGAGATCTCCATGTCTCACATCAATGGGTTTGATGATAATATACTGCAAGGTAGATTAGCTGCTCGAGGTGGACACATTATACCATTATTATGTACCATACCTGGTTATTAGGGGGAAGTGTCATTGACATAGCTCTGCTACAGAGTGACCCTCTCTCTCTGTGTGTGTGTGTGTGTGTGTGTGTGTGTGTGTGTGTGTGTGTGTGTGTGTGTGTGTGTGTGTGTGTGTGTGTGTGTGTGTGTGCGTGTGCGTGTGCGCGTGTGTGTGTGAAACCACATAGAGCAAAGATTTTCCAGCCAGTCATATTTTATTTTATAGCTAAACCATCAGGATTTATTTCTCTCATTTCAGCTTGTGAATATCCATTATGCAATTTACAGTTCCCTTGAGTTTCCCCTTGCAGGACATTAGCAAAATGTACAGTACAGTACTGTAATGTAGCCACCAGTGTGAGTCTTCCGCAGAGTATACGTCTTTATTCTGGCTAAAGTGTGAAGATATGATATGTTATGTTTCATTTATGCACTTTGTGGCTTTGATATTGTGACCGTAGGTCACATTTAGTATGAAAATCTGCAGATCATGTCCGTCCGTCACGCCTGATGTCACGCTCGATATATGGCCAAGATCCCTGATGTCATCAATATTAAGCGCATATCTAGTATTATAGTTAAATAGCACTGCACCGATTGTGGCAATTAAGCATTGTGTTTTATTTTTTTGTTTAAGTGGCTTAAATGGCATGCAGATCTTTCTGTTCTAATCTAAAGGATGATCTTCTATAGGATGAATAAGAATGACCTAATCTTATTTCCTAACATAGTTCTTTGTACAGCACTGCCGTTGGTCAAATTTAGAGTTTTAGTAGAGTTTTAGAGTAGCAACAGGACTGACAGTTGTTATGGAAGTGTGATCTCACCTATTAGCCTACATCACCTGACAAAGCAGATGTGATTCTGTCTTGACAGAATTGGGAAGGTGAGGTGAGAAAATGAAAGGAAATGAGAATGACACTGAAAATGCCATTTATTCTGCTTGGTTTTTCTCAATATCAATCCGACATAAACCATATGGACTTGGTGTCTATGGGATGTCATATGAGCGTTACAAATCGTCGTTGTCCGATGAAAACCTTGTATGTCCAAAACATTTTTTTGCATTTATCATTTTAAAAATGATTTAAACTAGTGAAAACAGCCGATCTACAAGCACACAACGCCTCGCACCGCGAGGCGTTGTGTGCATGTAGATCTGCTGTTTTCTCTACTTTTGTGCATCGGCCTTGTATGATGAAGTAGGGCTTTACTTTGCGAAAGAACGCACAAATTTGAAACTTGGAGATACAAGGTTTCCACCCGACAACGACGAAATACAATGTTTCTGATCCTGCTTTCAGTGTATGATACCTGTGTCTTCCACCAAAGGGAGGGGGGGGGGGGGCTCATTCATCGATGTGTATGACCATATCTTGTGTGTAAATCCTGAGTACAATCCATTTCTATGTAATGAGTAAGAATGTAGGCAGCTTTAACCACACATACTGTATGTACCGGTAGGAACAAATGCCAGAAACATACCCAGATTACCCTGCCTGAAGCAATGCGTTGCAGGATATTATAGGAACAGGAAACCAAGGTCAAAGAGAAATGAGACATGCGAGACAGGATGGAAGTCATGCAGATTCGAACTTGGATCCTCTGTGCCTACAAAGACCAACTACCTGAGCCACCGAGAGATGATTGACTTTTATGTTTTATGTTCACTTGTATGCGTTTCGGGTCACAGAGCCTTCAGCCTGTGGACCCTGATGATGGCTCTAAGAGCCATAAAAGAACAGAACTACCTACCAACCTACCTAATTGCTCTCTAAAACAGGGGTCTTCAACAGGGGGTCCGGGACCCCTAGGGGGTCCTCAGAGTTACTACAGGGGGTCCTCCAAATCTTTGTGTGATAGGAGATTTTTCTCCTTTTTTATATTAACCACTTGAAACCGAGCGTCCATATACGGAGAACTTTAGCCAAAAATAGCCGATCTACAAGCTAACAACACCTCGCACTGCGAGGCGTTGTGAGCTTGTAGATCGGCTATTTTCGGCAAAGAGCTTTGGTGTAGAGGGGAAAAAGAGCAGATTAAGTAGAGTGAAAGGTCAAGTTTATTAAGTATTGACAGTTCAAGAATCCAAAATACACAGATGATTGTGCTGTCATTGTGCTGTCAAAAGATGAAACTATCCACCTGTTTCCGCAAGACTTTACTGTAGCATTATCTGCGGGACACTTCCGGTTAACAGCAGACATACAAGCTCACGTCGCGTCGCAAATGCAACCGTTGTGAGCTTGTAGATCACACTCGGCTGCGACGCCGGAAATGCCACTCGCCTTCTGCACAATGCACGATATGATGTTGGAAAGTTGTGGATATGGAATCTATTTACAGGTTGTGGGGGTCCTTGCTTCATCTCTTGCTCTCTCAACTAAGGGGTCCTTGGACTGAAAACTTTGAAGACCCCTGCTCTAAAGAGGAAAGGAACTTAAACTCTGGTTGTTATGTCATAACCCCACGCAGTGCTCCTAATTTTCTATTTTGAATAAAACTCAACTTTAAACCTAGTGTAAAGGAGTGGGTGAAATTATTTTATAGACACAAGACCCCCATAATAATCAATATAGGTACAGTAATAGAACTATAGCTGGAAACATGAAGAAAAAAAAGATCAACAAATTGTCAGACAACACCATAAATCTACTGTCAACAGTATTGCTAATACAGAGCAAATACACCATCTTAACTTATGAACACTGAATAAAAAGGTACCGGTACTTCATCTACAAAGCCAATAAAACAATGAACTAGCAGACAGTCGCAAAGTAAGCAACACAAACAATGTAACGAATAATGTAACATTTCATGTAAGTGTCACAGCTTGCTTACGTGCTATATACTGTATGCCTCACACACATGTCAGGGTGATAAATGAGACAGTCCTTATTATTATTGTAGTTTGATCAATTTTCAGGAAGGGAAAAAACTATGCTCATTCACTCTTGCAGGGCAGAGCAGAGATCTAAGAAAGAGAGAGCTCCATCCATGATGTCACCCTATTGATGCAATATTATAATACTTGGCAGGATTTCATTTCAAACAGTACAACATCTATAATGCCACTTGCAAAACAAATCCGTGTGAGAACGCAATGAATAGCTAGATTAAATATTAATCAATAGAAAAATGAAAAGAAATATATATTTTTATTAATCAAAAGTACACAACTGGGCTGGTCAATCAGGGTGCAGTTGCTACCAGAGCCCAGAACACCAAGGATTCTCCATTCATTCAATGTCTTATAATGATATCACTGATAACTCACACGTACAGTTCATCTTAGCTCTTGTCCTTATTCCTTTACTGGCACTTTTGTCTTAATTCATAGTCTGAGAATTACACTAATATTAGACCTTACCCGTTCGAAGATATGTGCTCCAAAATATGTGCAGAGTGTGGGTTGTGGGGAAAGTTACTGTAGCTGGTGCGTGCGTGAGAATATGTGGGAGCATCATAATGTAAGGAGCAGCTCATGGAGGAGTGTATATTTATGATGGATACAAATAATTTAAAATCATTTTTAGGTGAATAGAAGTATGAATGCGCTTGCTCCACATAGTTTTTTCATACCCGTTGGAAGATGAGACACACATCAAACGCACCTGGTAAAAGCGAGAGAGAGAGAGAGAGAGAGAGAGAGATAGAGATAGAGATAGAGATAGAGATAGAGATAGAGAGAGAGAGAGAGAGAGAGAGAGAGAGAGAATGCACATTCCTAACTGTGAGAGAGAGGGGTGTGTGTGTGGAGCTACAGATCCCATGGCCTGGAGGAACGGACCGTAACCCTGACAACAGGCTAAGAAAACGCTAATAAACAGCTTTAATTTGGGAGAAATGAAATTCGGGCTCCGTCACCGTTGGTATAATGCTAATGGCCAATACCATGTGAACTTTGGGATCAGTTGCTGAAGCGAGTGAATAGATAAACGTAGATAAGCGTGAGCGTTAAGGGCCATTTATAGTTACGGATGGATGATTTTGTGTACGTTTGGGGTTGAGGAGGAACTTACGGTAATTGCGTCGACATGCATAGTTCCGTCCGTTCTCTGTGTTATATACGGTTCAATTACATACTGTATCCAATAGATGGCACCCAAATGCATCTTCCCAATGAGCAAACATGTTGATAGGCATCGGCGATTACATGCATTAAGTAAATAGCCTACAGCCGTGCTGTGCGTTCTTTCAATGGCATCGTACTCTATTTTCACTCCATAGTTGATGTCCCTGCACGCCGTCGCCGTCGGAAAATGCTGTTATTAAGCCTATTATTAATATTATTATTTGGATAAAGTAGAACAACTTTTAAAACCAATCATAATCATTTAAAATGGTATCATGATCTGACACTGGCACTTTGCTGCTTCTGCGTTCTGCCTCCGCTGCTGCTGTGTGCACAACAGGTCTGCGTCCTGAACGGCTTGTTCACATAGAATTATAATAGGGCTTGTTCACTGTTCAGCGTTACTTTGTGATTTATTTATTTTTTACTTCCTCCTACTACGAAATGGATACCAGAAAAAAAGACGAAACATTTCTCCCTCTACTGCCCCCACGGTTGACAAAAGTTCGCCACGGGTACTTCATGTGTACGTACGTTTTTATCGGTTTTAATCCGTTAGGTTGAGTGTTGTCCGTAACGTTACGGACAGAGACAATTACGTCCGGAGCTACGGAGAGACCGGATCAAAGTACTCTCCGTCTCCGTTCGTTATGTATCCCCGCGTTGTTTATGTACTACTATGCATGGTACTTTAGAGCGTTATGCTGCATTCACACTACAGATATATAGTTGAACGTTTTGCTTGGTAATTCAATGTAATCTCAATGGAAACCAGCTTTAAAGATACAGGACACACACCAAACAAAGCTTTGGAAGCTTTAAAGCTGGTTTCCATTGAGATAACATTGAATTACCAAGCTAAACGTTCAACTATATATCTGTAGTGTGAATGCAGCATTAGAGCGTGAGTGTGTGAGTGAGTGAGTGAGTTTGGTGGTTTATCTGATAGATTGTCTAAAAACAATTTTTCGTATGCTTTCAATGAGTCTCTTTGTAAATTACACTGCATATCAAGGACCTGAAATGTATTCCATGGTTTAGCTGACCTTCTTGTACACACACACACACACACACACACACACACACACACACACACACACACACACACACACACACACACACAATTAAGATCAACACACACACACACACACACACACACACACACACACACACACACACACACACACACACACACACACACACACACACACACACAATTACAATTAAGATCAACACACACACACACACACACACACACACACACACACACACACACACACACACACACACACACACACACACAATTACAATTAAGATCAACAAAATCTACAAAAGAAAACCATCACATTTATATCACATGGGCACTGAGGTAGAAACAGGGGAAATGATTGCTGGTGTGAAAGTAAATCTCTCTTTAATTAAAGTTATTAGTCGCTTTTACAAAACATAAATCATACATTGTATTGGAATAAATCCCCTACCTATAAATGAATTGCGATGGCATATACCCTTTAAATTAACAGGCTGTAAAAGCTCTGACTGTCGTCCCTTTGTCTTTTCATATCCAAAGAAATAAAAGAGCAGAGTCAAAACATCAAAGAGTAGTCAAATATTTATGGATCACCTCCCCAAAGGGATACATGGTTTTGTGATGAAAGACGTCAATGGAAAAGTCAAAAAGACACCGCACATCAAACTGTGCAATAGATGGAGAATTCCTGTCTCTCTCTCATACCACACACACACACACACACACACACACACACACACACACACACACACACACACACACACACACACACACACACACACACACACACACTTGTAATGCTTGTAAAGCACTTTGAATTGTGTTGTTGCTGAAATGTGCTATACAAATTTGTTGTATGTTGTATATTGTTGTATATGAGAAAACAAATCAATGAATAAATGTATTGATTTGATTGATAACAAAAAAACATAATTTACACACTGATCATTCCAACAGTTAGTTTTCACTGGGCAAAATTGAAGTAAAAGAATACATAAACATCCCATGATTGATACAGCTAACCGTCAGGTAATGCACTCCAAGAAAAAAGTAAAACTCTTGAAACAGAGGGGTGGGAATCACACAAGTAGAGTCAGAACTGAGAGAGGTGCTCGGACATATAGGCCTATACTGTAGGTTGGACATTATGTAGATAGAGGTGGGTATAGATTTTCACTTAAAGGCTCTATGTACGTTTTTTTTTTTTTTTTTTTTCATGCATAAAATGTAATTTTCTCCAACCTGTATGGTATAGTGTGTTAATACAATAGGGGTGGCTGCATTCTGTCTCCCTGCTCTTCTATTTTCCTTTGGTCCTGTATTACTTGAAAGCAATACTGCACTTTATGCACAAGTTACTTTAGTTACAAATCTGTATTGCCCTATATAATATATACTATATAGATGCATTTTACATCTTTGTACGTTTTTCCCCATGTATGTATGTTTTTATGCTTGATTGATTGATTGATTGAAGAATTTATTAGAAGTTTGCAATAGAAAAAAAGTACAGTTTCATGACAGTACAAATCACTGGTACAAGGTCAACTAAAAGGAGATCCTAGAAAGCCGAGGCTTATTTCCACAGGAACCACACTTTAAGTATCTCATATAACATTGAAAGACAGACGGATAGAACATAGTACTTTATCTAGGATAATATCAGTTTCAAAAGCATAACATCAAATACAAAAGGCAGAATACAAGGAAAAAGGGGGGGGGGAGCATGGGGGCTTAGTCTGTTTACAAGTCACGGGTAGCTGCTGTCTGAAGGTGACTTTTCATACCAATTTTGAAGGAGGCTAGGGATTTGCTCTCCTTTAGGGCTTGTGGAAGGGCGTTCCACATGTTGATGGTATAGCAGGAGAACGAGTTAGCGCCTTGTTTAGTGTTAAATCTACGCTGATGATGATTAGTGGAGCTGCCTCTGGTGTTATGATCGTGAACATCCTTGACCTTTAAGAAGTAGTTTGTCAGGTACATGGGAATCTTGGAGGTGTAGTGTATCTTGTACACCAGGCCCATTGCAAGATGCTGTACTCTGTCAGCTACTTTGAGCCACCCCACGCTTTCGTGGTGATGCTCGGTAAGGTGGGTCAGAGGAGGGAGACCAAGCACAACCCTAATTAGTTTGTTTTGGGCTGTTTGGAGCTTTAGCTTTAAGGCAGCTGGGGCGTCGCGATACCAGACAAGGACTCCGTAATCAATGAGGGGCCCAATAAGAGCACCTCCTAGTGTCTTTCGGGATTTAATATTGATCAGTGGGGCAACTCTTTGCAAGAAGCGAATTCGTTGATTGACTTTATTGATTACCTTGGTGGTCATTTTTTCACTGGATAGGTTAGCCTCCAGGATGCAACCCAGGTAGCAGATGTGGTTTTTTCTTTCTATCACAGTGTCACCTACTTTAATTGTGAAGTTCTCAACTAGGCTAAGTTTCTGACTAGATCCAAAGAGGATACATTCAGTTTTGCCTAGGTGAATTGAGAGTCTGTTGTCATTGAGCCAGGTGCAGATCTTGTTAAGTTCACAGTTAAGGGCCTTTTCAACCTGCAAAATGTCTCTGCCTGAGACTAGGAGAGCCGAGTCATCCGCGAACAGAAACAGATTGCAGTCACAAGCAGATGACATGTCGTTTACGTATATTAAGAACAACAGTGGTCCTAGTATACTCCCTTGAGGTACTCCACAGTTTACTGGGAGGGGGGGGGGACAGGGTTCCGTTGACTTCCACCATCTGTTCCCTCCCCACCAAGTAAGAGTGCATCCATCTCACTGCTGTGCTATCAAGACCAATAGCTTTGAGTTTTTCAATCAGAATAGAATGATCGACGGTGTCAAATGCCTTCTGGAGGTCCAGCATGACCATGCCGCAATATTTGCCATCGTGAATTTCACGTTTGATGTAATCATTCAAATAGATGAGGCATGTATCTGTGGAATGGGACTCTCTGAAGCCAGACTGGAACTCGTAGATCAGTTTATTCTCTTCAAGATATTTAGCCACCTGTTCATAGACAATTTTTTCCATTACCTTAGAGATGGAACTAAGGATTGAGATTGGCCTGTAGTTGCCAGGGTCAAGTTTACTGCCTTTTTTGTGCAGGGGGGTTACCTTGGCTAATTTGAAGTCCTGGGGGACATAACCCTGCTTGATAGATAGCTTTGTTTCGTAATGTAATTGGGTACTCCATTGTTTGCCGGTTTGCCGGTTTTGTTTTATATTTTTGTGTGGGGACTGCAGATGAAAATGAGCATCTTCGCTAAATCCAGTATATTTACATTACATTTATGTAATTGTTCATTAATATGCATTGTCCCGAATCAAGGTTTTAAGCAATGGGAACTAAAGGCCATGACGGCGATATGTACATTGCTGGAGAATGGGCAGATGAGGATTTTTGAGGATTTACGGACAAGTCTAGACAAACATGAGTTTTACCGATATCTCCAGATAAGGGACTACAATGTAAAAAATATTAAAATGGCTTCAATGGCCGCTAATGGTTCATGCCTACCATAGTAAAAAAAAAAGAAAATAGGGTGATCTCAGCTATTTATCAGGGACTGATGACAAGTAAAAAGACCTCTACACTAAATATCAAATGCATGGGAAACAGGATTTGGGGTGCAGATTGCAGAGAAGGACTGGTACAATATTTGTAAGATATATATTAGTAAGACACAGTGCACGGCCACAAGCTCTATAGAGTATGGAGGGAGTTTTTCTGGAAGAATGCTATTAGATACTTTATAACTCCAAAGATCAGAGGAAAAGTCACAGCAGAGAAACAATCATGCTGGAGACTGCGTGGAAACATGGACGCTGACCACAATTCCAAAAACTGACAAATATTGGGAAGAAGTGTGGTCAGTAATAAAAGAGAATAAGAGATATTGAAATATGAAATACCAAAGACAAGCGTGGTATTATATATAGGAAACTTGACACAGGAAAACACACATGGAGACGACATGTATCTGGTCAAGGTGTTACTACTAGCTAGCCTGGCAAGCCAACCTCATACTGTGCATTCACTCACTCGTTCCTTCCCACAATATGAGTCTGGGGACTCATATGTGATTGTGATGAGTGATGACTGATACTGGGGAAGGAATGAGTGAAGGCAGTATCAGGGATGGCCCGCCAGGCTAGCTATTAGCAGCCAGCAAAAAAGCAATAACGAGATTGTGGTATAGAAGTGACTCCCCAACTAGTGAGCAGCGGCTGTGCATTGTGGAGGAAATGTATGTGATGGAGAGATTTACACATAGACTCAGGATACAGGAGGAGTTGTTTCTTGAACAATGGGAGAAATGGACTGAATACACCAGTGGTTCTCAACCTTTTCAGGCCGCGACCCCCAAAATAATCATATCTGAACTGGGGACCCCCCACCCTGACGAGCACTAATAGTTGAGGCATTATATTTAGTATAACATGGCTCTATTGTGAAAATAGCAGATCTACATGCTCACATCGCCATATTTTCACAATTTCTGTCTCTAATATTTGACAATTTGGCCAATGTTTAATTTGTCATTTTAGAGGTATTAAAACGTCCTTAAATTGTCACTTTAGAAATGTGCAGATGCACTTAAACCTTATGTTGGTTTGTTTACTGTTGAGTGAGAAAAAAATGTTGCACATTAAGTTAATCATCTGGGGACCCCCCAAAATAATTTGGGGACCCCCCTGGGGGTCCCGACCCACAGGCTGAGGACCACTGGAATACACAATCCGGAAGAATGACACCACAGAGGATTGAAAAGGACTGTAAAATGATTATGTAAATGTTGACCCTGTGAATATGTGTGCACGTGACAAAATAAAAGTTAAGTAAAAAAAAAACTAAAAAAAGCATTGTCCCATCTTAAACAAATAAAGTAAAGTAAAAGTATTGAGACATTTAGATCATGTCAAAGGTCATGTCTCCCCTAGACACATGAACCTGACACAGAATTTGACCTGAAAGTCAAGATTCAATGTATCCCCCACACGAGCAGGCCGGCTCTATTAGCTCAATGGTAAAAAAAATCAGCAATTGAGCAGGAAACCGGTTTCAAATCCGGGGTGGAAGAGGAACGTTACATAGTGCTGCTTTAAGTCTCTAAAAAACAAGAAACACCAAAGCAGTGAATTATTATCCTACCACACTTCCTTCTGACTTCACAGTTTGAATGACGAGAGGAATTTCAATGAGTGCCAATATCTCCTGGTAACAGCACTCAGTTAGGCCTAGAATTATTGAATGCTTTAACCAGCAGATATACAAGCTCACAGCGCGGCACCGAGTGCCGCGCTGCAAGCTTGTAGATCTGCTATTTTTGAAAAAGTCGTGAAAATGTGTGCAAATCTTTGAATATATGTATTTTCAAAGCGAACGTGTGTAACTAAAATTTTGCTTCTTGGTGGTCCCTGGAACTAGATATTTTGAAATGGGTGTCCGTGGCCAAATAAATATAATTTTGGGGGTCCTTCACATGAAAAGGTTTGAGCACCACTGACATAGTAGTCTCTCAAGAAAAGACTAACTGAGCTCCAGTTAAGTGAAAAGGACCTTTTCTTTGACGATGGCTGGCCAGATTGCTGACCAAAAATCTTAGAAGGATTCAAAAGACACTTATAGAATCGGGTCAAAATTCTAATTTTCACGATTTTTCAAAAATAGCAGAACTACAAGCTCGCAGCGCGGCACTCGGTGCCGCGCATAGATGCATACCTATAGCAACAGCCGCTAGCTGTCAGAAACAACATATTGTGTCAGTTTGCTGCTGAGAGGAAAGATATTACCACTACTTTGTCAAATGTACTGGCTTTTGAACACATTCGTTTTAATTACATTTTTGATGATGACAAATTAAACTTATTTATTTTTTCACAGTTTTGTTTATTTGAGATTCAGGGCATACAATAAACCAAGACTTGTTCGCATAATTATGATAAATTAAACTTAAACTCAAAACGGGCTGAATCAACGGCTCGTGCCACTTACAGTTCAAACAAAGACCTGGAAGTGCTTGAAAAGGATATGAATGAGGCAACTACATTTCTTCATTGAATTAACTTTCACAATAACTATTTCAGCATCGTATTTACATCCAATCGTAAATATTGATGATGAAACTGTGGTATACTAGCAATAATAATAATAATAATAATAGAAGGGACATGCTATTCATGTTTATTACTTAAATATGCCATGCTTTCTAAGCATAAATGAAGGTTTTTGTGCTACCATACAAGGGAGGATGAACCTGCATGATCTTATTACTTCTTACACAAATGAATGAAAGTGTAATGGAAAAATTAGGCCTAAAGCGTGTTAGTATCCATAAGCAAACGGTTGTATAAACTGCTAGTGTTCCTAAGTCACTGTTGTGGAGGTAATAAACAGATAAAGTCGGTTTAAAACTATCCCACTATATTGTGAAGAGTAGAGCAGAAGAGAGCACAAGGAGAAGGAGACAGTTCCATCCTATTGTTGCCTGTGATAGAAACCCTCACTGCACGGCAGGTCAAACTAGCATTTCAAATTTCAGGTGAAGCATTTTATAAAGCATCAATGTGTGAATTCAACTTAGCATAATATTAAGCGCCCACATACTTATGCAAAGCATTCTTGGACCTTACTGTCAAATGCTCATGGTGAAAGTCATCAGGGGCAAAAATAATAGGTTGGCCATATCTCAGTAATGAGCTGGTTTAATATCCAACGTCATAAAAGTGCATTGAGCCGGGTTGTTGATGTCTGCAAATAAAATCACATGTGATTCCCACACTCCCACACACCCCACATATACACACACGCGCACGAAAACCCCTGAACTCAGCACATTTCCTGGTGTTAAACCAGCTGGCGAGCTGCTTAAACATGCTGGTCAGGCTCTGAGCATTACGAGTCAACATAACATAGATGCATACACATACCGGTGGTGTGCACACACGCGCGGACGGACACACACACACGTACGCGCGCACGGACCCACACACACACACACACACACATACACACACACACACGAACACACACACGAACACACACACACACACACACACACACACACACACACACACACACACACACACACACACGCGTGCGCGCGCGCGCGGACACACACACACACGCGGGCGGACACACACACACACACGCACGCACGCATGCACGCATGCACGCACGCTCGCACGCACACACACACGCACACACACACACGGTACACAGGGCTGTAAACATTATAGGAATATCTTCCCATTTCCTCTGCAGACCCGGCTGGAGAGCAGTACGTCTTCTTGGGGCCGGGCCCTTCACTGATAATAATCTCCTTCACACTTCACACGGCCATGGAGATGAATCATGGTGGAAGGGCTTGCTGTGCATATATGGTAGTGCCTCTAATGCACCATACGAAGGCTGGCTTTTTATGACCGGCGTGAGAGTTCGTGTGTGTTTGTGTGTGTGTGTGTGTGTGTTTAGAATCATGGGGAGAAAATGCCACAGTTCCTGTTCATGCACCGTAATGTCAGGTGATTATGGCTGCAGGACTGCTGATAAGAACCTGTGGACTTAAGTATATAATACTAAAGCAATAACTCACGACAGGCTGTGGTATGTTGTGATTATATCGCAGCCACAATATCTTGTTGGGCCCCACGTGAAGCACAGGGTTCACAACCTCCTTATTATGCTGTATCTTAACCAGTGATGAAAAAAAGTACTAAAATGTTTTACTTAAGTAAAAGTATCGATACTGCAATGTGGAAATACTCTGTTACAAGTGAAAGTTGAGTATTCAAAATGTACTTGAGTAAAAGTAAAAGAAAGTATTGGTATCAAAATGTAGTACCAAAAGTAGAAGTCCTCATTGTGTAGAATGTCCCTTTTCAAGTTTTCAAATGCGACGCATTGTGAGCTTGTAGATCTGATATTTTCAAACGGCCGAAATGTATATAGGGTTGAAGTGTTTTGTAATAATAATCCATCTACAAAGCAACTAGCAACTAAAGTGTTCAAATATATGTAGTGGAGTAAAAAGTACAATATTTGGATCCGAGATGTAGTAGAGTAAATGCAAAAGTAAAAAATTGTACTTAAGTACAGTACTTAAGTAAATGTACTTGATTTTGGTGACAGCATACATCTACTGTAGCACCACCATAAGGACAAAACTTTCATTTGCAAACATGAGATCCTGTACTGGGAGGATTGCCATGAAACGTGTTTGAAGCGAGGTGGGTTGGATTAGGCTGAATCACACACACACACACACACACACACACACACACACACACACACACACACACACACACACACACACACACACACACACACACACACACACACACACACACACACACACACACTATAATTAGTGGGTGTGTTGCAGGTGGATTTCAGGATGGCTATTAAAGGATTTATTTCCATTACCAGTGCACTGCTCTCAGTGTGCAGTGGTGTACTGGAAACATAATTACTCACAAGAGCAAACCTGGTGCGGATTCTGCGGAAGGAGCAGAGTCGTCAAACAGCAAATCTACACCGCCTCAAACAGACTGCCAAGGGGAGATGATGTGACATTATCTTGGTAGGAAATTACAAAAGCAGTTAATATGCCCAGCACGGGTCCTATGAGAAGCATTTATCAGTGTGAAGGGCTGTCCATACTTCAAACGAAACCGAAGATTTCAGTCAAAAGGTCCTTTTTGACCATAAAATGATGTCCCTCGGGACTTCTGAAAAGCATTAGACCGAATGAGAGTTTGGAAATTAGCACGTCGGAAAACAGAACTCACCGTACATTTCGGTCGAAGTATAGACAGGCCTTACAAAGATATTCAACCATACACCACTGCTTAGAATGCTGCTTAAATGTGGTGCACTTGCTTGTGTTGTATGCTGTGTTTATTTCCGGGCTTGTCAAGCCTATTAATGTGTGAGAATGCAGGCTCTCTCAACCTGTTGTGATATAAAGCTTATTCAGAACACGCACATGTGTTTGTGATAGAAATGCCTTTCAATGTATTCCTCAAAGAGAAATGCAAAAGTCTGATTGCACTATTGTCTATTGTTTTCTTTATTAGACTTTACCTGCGTGCGTGCGAGTGAGAGCATTTCTGTTTGTTTTTCAGTGCATTCAGTACAATATGTAAATGCATGTGTGACACAGAGATACTGTAGCTTATTGGTTTTTCAATAAAGAATTTAAAATGTGTATGCATACTCAGTCATGGCCCCAAGGTCCTTTCATTTCAAAGACAGATCCAAACCCTGTTGACTTGCTCAAACTTTATACCTTCTGTTTTATTCAAGCCTTTGCCAACCCACTGAGAAGGAGAATTATATTCATTTACAGACATTCTTTAAATAATGCTGGCAAAGTGAAAAGGAAATATGTTTTTGACACATGACTCTGAGAAACCCAAATTGATCTTGCATTTATATTCTATTCATTAGCTGTTTAGACGTCCTCTGTTGGGTCCTCTGTTAAACTATGGCTTGCTTTCCTTTGTTACCAGATATGATATTCTCTCATCTCTGCCACTATTGATGGGAACGTATTTGTGTGGGAGAGAAAGAGGAAGGGTAGGGGAGGGGTAGCTATTCAAAGTGGTCACGACGGAGAGAAATAGCTATTGATAGAAATGCAAGCATAAAGACTGGAGGAAACTGACCATTGTTTGAGTGAAATCATTTTCTTTTTTAAGAGCTTAAGTCGTACTTAACGCAAGTGAGGTGCAAGGCATACATGGGTTCAATATTTGTCTTCTGTGTGCCTTACTGCAAGTAAGAAAAATATATAGAAAGATAAATGTTTTCACAAATCAGTTTTTGATGTAAAAATGTTTAACATTCATGAAAATGTATTATCCCCCACATACCCAGCCTTTATGATGGGTAGGAAGGAGTTGTGATAAGGGGACCAAGAGGGTAATACGCACTGTTAAAGTAGCAAGGCAGGCAGAACTGACACCTTAAAGGACAACTTTAGTTTTTTACAACAACGGTTCATATTTTAGATTGTAATTAAAGAATATAAAAGATGAGTGTTAACATTATTTCATTTACTTCTTTCTATTGTTTTAGAGATTCTTATTTCAGTGGTTGGGGGCATGCGTACAAGTGGCTAAATATGTCATTTTACACAGAATAAGCCCATTCCCAAGATACAACGCAACCTTTCATGGTTGGATGTGACTTATGTGGGCTAGAAGTGTTGCTGTAAATAGCAATAAAGAAATTGCTGGCTTACTGTGTCTAAAAAGACATATTTAGCCACTTGTATGCATGCCCTCATGCGTACGCATGCCCCACATTTTAGCATGGTAAGCACGATAAAACAATAGAACGAAGCAAATGAAAACATTTTAACACTCACTTTTTCTTTTCTCTAATTACAATCTAAAATATGAACCCTTATTGTAAAAAACTAAAGTTGTCCTTTAAGTAAACTCTGCTTAACCTAGAGCTTCAATAGTGGAGCTCAGAGAGATTAATTTAAGGAATTCATCATGTTAAAGTGGCTGTGGATTGTTTGGTAGAATTCACGGCAAAGCAGGAACTTATTATGCAACATTATTTTCTTTCACAATTCAGCCAGCAATGGGTGAAAGTTGGAAGGCGACAGGGTTTTATGTCATTTGTCGTGGCACTAGTAGTGACTCCTACAGGTGGTCACTGCCTGTTCCGCGGTGAGTGTGACAAGGAGGGATAGCATGTTCCTCTACACTTGCTAAGCCCTCGCTATGTATGAAACTCCTCACTGTCAGGGGAAAGAGTGGTTGGCGACAACAGGGATGTTTGAGGGGGA